>NC_068938.1:71680520-71938020 GCF_016801865.2 Culex pipiens pallens | reverse complement strand
TAACTACGGGTACTATCGAAATATTTTTTTATTCATTTCCTAAAGTGCTGTCCACAAAAAGGGGGGAAAGTTTGATTAATTTTACATTCCCGTTATTGCAGGATTGGGTCCATAAGTTTGATCATTTTGGAATAAAAAGACAACAACTTCCTTCGTTGCTGTGCACCCTTAAGTGGAACTGCTGGATAAATGTAAAAAGTTGTTTTATTCAATCTGGGGTTTTAAATTCCGATAGTACGAAGTAAAACTTTGATAAAAATAGTTTTGAAATTTTGGACTTCAATGAAATGTTTAGTGTTATTTAAAAATAGAAATTTTATTTAAATTTATTAAGGAAAAATTACTAAATAAAATGTGATTCATTAAAAAAAATCATGTTCTCCAGCAATTCTAGTTTTATTCTTTTAAAGAATATTACACAGTAAAAAATTGTGTGATTTTGGAAAGTGTAATTTTGGATTGAGATTCTTTTATGATGTAATTTTATCTAAATTTGCACTGAAAAAGTGACATTACACCAGAAAAGATGTAAAATCACTCATTTTTTTCTGACGTAAAAGATGTAATCCTTATCTGATTTAACATTACCATGATTTTTTTTTTCTGTGATGGCTCATAAACTTGTTGCATTATTTAAAAAAATAGTTTCTTCAAATATAAGAGTTTTCCTAAATTCATCATAAAGATAATTGATATTGAGATGAAATTATTGATGATCTCAAAATGCATTAGAAATTATGGGTACGTTTTGTATTGCCTATTGCAAAAAAAAATCATTTTAAAATAGGTCATTTAAAGTTTCTTGTGTTCCCCGGATTTCCTAAGAAATGTAGAAAGGCAATTCTCGATACCAAGAAGTTGCAAAATCTACTGGGACAGAGTTTTTAGTCATAATATAAGTAAGAAAATCTTATTTGTGTTATGTCACAAAAACAACTAGTGACTGTTTTATTTAAATGGCAAAACTTTGATTTTATAGGCCAACAATCTAAATGTGCCTTAAAAATACAAAAACTCGACAAAAATATAATCAATTTTGGATGATTTAAGGTTGCACACAAATTAAAGTAAACTTTTTCTTTTTTTTAAAAACACGCAAAATTCAATTTTATTTCAAATTGAAGGAGACGAGTGGGAATTACTGGTAAAAATTTCCAGGGAAATTGATAAATTTGTCTAGATTCTTGGGAAAGTAAAGACTTATTATAAAAACCAATCTGAGTTATAAGATTTGTGAACGAAAAAAAAAAAAAAGAATGTTTCTATAGCCATTTTTATGAGCAAGTTATCACGAAAATGAGGAAAAAAATGTATTCCAATTTTTAATTTTGCAGAAAATTGCGCATCGTGCGCAGACGTTACGCTTTGTATTTCTTTGATTACTCTAAAACGACATAATAATTTTGCAATCTTTTTAAAGCTATTTGTAGACTGGAACAAAACAAACAAGTTGCTTGAAAAAGATTGCAAAAATATTTTGTCGTTTTCTAGTAATCGAAGAAATACAAAGCGTTCCAATCTACAATTAGCTTCAAAAAGATTGCAAAAACATTATAACGTTTTCGAGTAATCAACGAAATACAAAGCGTAACGCCTGCGCACTATTCAGGGTTACCAGGTCAAAATTTTGAAAATCTTGCAAAGTATCGATCAAAAATCTGGAAAAATCTGGTAGACGAAAATCTAACAAAACTCAATGGTGAAGATGGGGAGGATTTAAATGAATTTAAAAGTTTGTAGAATTCCGATGTTTTAATTGTTTTTAAGGCCTAAAAAGGTAGAATATACTTTTAATTTATGAAAAACACATTGTAATATTTTTGATTTTCAATTAAAATCTTTCATTTTATTCAAAAAGTTGTACAAAATGGGCATAAAATGATAAATCTGTCAAAATATGTCAATAACTGGCACTGAGAAGGATAAATCTTTATTCTGGCTGACAATTGAAAATTCTGGCATTCCCAGATTTATCTGGCAACCTGGCAACCTGGCAACCCTGGCACTATGCGAGGTTTAACTGTATGTTTTTAAAAAGGCATCTTGTGAGCCACGCAGAAGTATGGACAAAACAAAATGCATGATTTTTTTGGTAATTCGTAATTTTTAAGTTAAATGGAAAATGTTCTCTAATCTTTTAAAGATCATTTGCACAATAAAAATTGCAAACAAAAGATACTTTTAATGCAGTCTCCGATTTTTTTCAAGAAGCTGTGATTTTTTTAAATTTTATTTTCTTAAGTTTGAAACTGGAAAAATAATTGCAAATAATTTATATTGAGACAATACAGACTCTTTAAAAAAATCCAAATATTAACAGAAATGAGCATACATGGATATAGTTCGAAAAAAAATCATACTTTTAATTTCAATTCGCTTGCAAATTTGATTCGTGTTTAAACAATATTTCTTTATTTATTTATTTAAGGCCATTGTAAATATTTTTTGAAGTTTATGTCCCTCGACTCTGACCAAAGTCGAAGGGGGAGGGGGGCATAACAATGAAAAAGTTAAAAAATCAAAATTACAAGCCAAACTTTCAACATTTGACTAAACAAATTGTTTTAAAGTGCTTTATAACCTGTTCAGTTGCTTTGCAATTATAAGTTTTCAAAATATCTAAGTACTGAGGGAAAAATTAGAAAAAAATTGCAGAAAAATTTTTGCGATACTTTACATTAAAAATTCAGAAAAATTCAAAATATTTTTAAACTTGGCCAAACATGCAAAATATGATTACCATTGCGGATAAATGCATTTCAGACTGTTTTCAGTTGAAAAGACTTGGAGGGTGTCTTGGAATCCCAAATCTATCCTATTGAAATCGAAGTTGTATATAAAACAACAAAAAAAAAACTTCTCGGGCAAGAAGAATAAAAACATTATCCCATTGTGGATCTGCTTCCAATCTCTTTCCATAAAATATACCATCAAAACCAGATAAACAATAGCATTACACAATTTTTCCCACTCTCACACAGACACACCCAACTTCACAATATAATCGCTTTCACCTTGCTAGGTACACGTGCGCACGAATCGAACCTTCGATCTGGTCTAGCCTTGAAGGCATCCAACCAGCAGCAGCTCTATCTGTTCACTATCTCTGTACCTCTCGTTTAATCCCTTTTTCTTGGTGGGTGGAGTGGGAGCAGTGGGTGGTGGAAGGATTTTTCAAGTACCCGCCCCACTTCTGGCTCTTCCTTTTTTTTTTCTTCTCCTTCGGCTTATCCGTTTATCACGATGGCACTCGTGCCTTCGTCACGTACCTATTGTTTTAGTTTACTTGAGGAGTCATCTTAAAATTTATCTTTGGCGCCCGGCCACCACCATTAAGGGCGGCCGCTGCTGCCTCTGTTCTTGTGGCTTTGTCCTTGTCTGTCTTTTTAGTGGTGGTAGTCTTTTCATACTTTTCTTTTCATTTTTCAGTGAAAAAGGGGGGAAATGTTTTTGTTAAGTTGCACATTTTGCTATTATAAGCTTGCACAAAAATGGCATACCTTTTAAATATTTTTATTTAAAAAAATCTCATTATGAGTTTACTTATTTTGAGCTGGTGACTATTTTCAATCCAAGACGAAGCAAAAATGGAAAATCATTTTCTCTTTCCAACCAGTGCAGTGTGGCTGCCTCCCTGTGTCCTCATCAGCAACTTGGCACTTAATGTCAGGATCTCAGGCAGTTTTTCCTCCTGCCATAATGCTGCCGTCTTACTGTCTAAGGGCATGGAAGGAAGCAGAAGAAAAAAAATCTGACAACTCATTGTGAACTCTTTTCCCCGTGGCTTGGCTTGACTTGTCACGGCTCAAGGTTGGCCGAAGAAGCTGTCAGCTAAAAGGATTGAATTAGAAGGGATTTGAGGAGAACACACACGTGGATGGAAGCAATCTGCCACGTGTGATTGCAGTGTTCGGTAGTTATTGTGGTTGAACTTGAGTTTTGAACGTTTGGTAACAAATATTTAGCAAAAAAATATATTTTTAAGTGATGAATGTATAATTTAATACTATGCAACAAACTATTAATTGATATGACCCTATGAACAAAACAATATTTAAAAAAAAATGAATTTATGTTTTTCTATCAGTCGTAGTTTTAAAGATCAAACTAGTATTTTATATAAAACTTAGGCAGCTGCAAATAATTTCAAACAGGCCCAAACATGCTAAATATGATTATCAAAGAGACAACGCATTTCAGATTGTTTCAGTTGTTCAGACTTCTATTTTCATTAAAAAATTTAAGTTATTTGAATAAAATTGCTCCTGATTTTTCAAACCAATTTTGAAGGGGGTGACATAAACGTTAAAAAAAAATGCCTTAGGCCGTTGCAAACATTTTTTAAAAGCCCCCTGCAAAATTTGGGTCGAGCTAATTTTTTTTCAGAACTTCAAAATTTTAAAGGAATTGAAGAAATCTAACCAGCTAATAAAATCTGAAATACATCTGAATGCGTTTTAGATTATATTGAACATGATTGAGTTCGATAAGAATTATTTATGCATTTTTATGAAATCTGTGGTACTGAAAATTAGTACCAGAAAATGTTTTTTCCTTCGATTTTTTCGTCAATGCTTAATTATTGGAAAAAAAACTAATGATTGCCAAACAACTGGTGTAAAATGCATTTACAACACCTTTTATTCAAAGGTTTATAACATGGCTCGTATATTTTTGTATTTGCTTTTGGTTGATACACATTTAGTTTTTTTGCCGAATTCGGTAAAAATTACCGATTTCTCAGCTGCTAAACAGTTCGGTAAACTTAAACTACCGAATTTGGTAAAATCTTACTGAAATTTGGTCATTTACCGATTTTCGGTAAATTTTTGTTTCACTTGAAAGACGGTTTACCGATCTAAACTTTGCCGATTTTTCAACCATCGAATTCAGTAAAGAAATCTTAGTATGTATACTCCCTAAAAACACCCGATTCTTAGAATAATGTTAAAGTGTTTTTGATAATTCTTCAAATTTTTCAAAAAATTAAAATTCAAAATTTCACGTTTCACGTATTTTTTAGATCTCTGGTCTTAGAAATCAAAATTTGTAAAATATTTCATAGTTTCCATTTTGATAAGAATTTAAAAAATAAACGTAATACAATGTATTCTTCATACTTTACAATCGGTTGTACAAGTTTTACGCTAAAATTTTATATTTCAACATAAGTATTTGTTTGTCTGCTGATTTTTAAAAGAAATCTTCGAATAAGTGGGAAAAAACTTCAATTGAATTTTGTGGATAGATTTTAAAAAAGGCCTCAAAATACTAATGACTTAAGACTTATTTGTATTCCACTGTATTTCAAATCAATTTACTTTGGCTTCATCCATAAAGTACGTCACGCTAAAATCAGCCAAAATTTACCCCCCCTCCCCCCCCTTTGTCACGCTTTTCCTATACTTACCACACGCAATGTCACACTAGCTCAGACCCCCCCTCCCCCCATAGAGCGTGACATACTTTATGGATGACGCCTTTTTAGGCAGTAGCAGGACAAAATCATTTAAATGATTTTTTTTTATTTTCTTCTTAAATTTATGAAAAATGTTCATAATAATTTAATTCTAAGAAAATAAAATTATAATTAAGCCATAACATTCTTTAAAAATACTGTAACAGATATTTTGAACTTTTAAAATGAGAATAATATTTTTTGGTGTTGACATTTTTTAATTTAAAGGTCTGAATATTTCTCAAGGAGTAAGATTGTTTTTTACCATTGAAAATATATTGTTTATTTTTTGACTATCTGAACTGCAAAATGTGTTTTATATAGAGAAAAAAAAATATTGTTAAACTGCCTTTTCTCATTGTTTTTGTTTAATTATCAAAATCCAAAATGTAAAACTGTTGGGATTTTTTCAACTCTCAGTTACCTTTTCAATTAAAAAATAAAATTGACGAAAAATTTATCATATTTAAAAAAAATGTTAGAAGGTCGAAACAAAACGTATACCTACACTCTTTTTTTAATTGCAAACATGATTTAGCTTTATATAATCCAATAATTAAATTTTCGTAACATAAACGAGCAGCATGTTATTCCCATGATCACCTTTTGGGGTATCATACTTTTACGTTCAATTACAGCTTCTAAAAAAAGTTTTTTCATTAAAAGTTATGCAATAAAAGTTGGTTAAATAGTATTTAAAAATCATGGAATATGAACCGAATCCTCAAACTGCAAGACATTTGAGATTTTTCCCTAACTAAAAATATTAATTCAAAAATTAAAAAAAAAAATTAGTTAATTTGCATGTCTTTGAATAACATTTATGTTGACTACATGGCTACATATGTGAAAAACTTCTCAAAAAGATGGATTTTTCTACAACAAATCTTGTATCAAATTTTGCTTAAATTTAAAATCGATCAAAACCTGTATATTGTTACAGAAAAATCTGTTACAATATACAGGTTTTTAAACCTGCAGTACCGAGGGGTATCAGAAGTAATTTAAACTTATTAAAGCTGATTCACAGTCAAATATTATCAATTGTTGAGAAACAACACTAAATGAAAAAAACTGAAATGACTTTTCATCTGTGGTTTAGGGTGAATATTAAAGATTATATCGGTAATCCTTCCGGATCAAACGTTTATTTTTTTAATTCGGTTTTATTGGTGAATAATGCAGTTACAATAAGTAATGAACTTACAGTGCATTACAATGTTTTGGAGTTTTTTCAGCTGTTCGTTGCATTAAAATCTATTTTGGAACAATTATTGCCATTAACTAAGATGTTGCCAAGACTAATACCAAGACCAAGGCAACAAATCACTCAAAAATTCATGAATTATTCACAAATTCCTTTATATTATGTTTAACTGAATTCTTTTTGAATCCAAATAGTATCAATGTCTTGAGAAACATGTTTTTCCTATACAGATTTGTTCTATTCTTGTATTAATTTATAAGCCCCCATTTTTTTTATTTAAACTTTTTTTTGTGATTATAAAAAATAAGTAAAAATAATTATAAATTCAATTTACCTTGGAAATTACTCAAATTGCTATGCCATGCTTTTCACAGTTTTACCTCTCCGTTGCTAATTGCCTAATCGAGCCAATTAGCTTGAATTAGGGTGCAATGAAACGTCCAAATTTAGCACAACTAATTACCCACACTTGAAACGCTCTCTCATTGCGGGGTTCACTTACGAGTGGAAAGTGGGCGAATCTTTTGCTTTATATTTAGCACAGTTTCATGGTTGCTCTTTTTAGCGTGTTTTTTCATTCATGACAAGTTGCTGAGTTTTAGATTGAGTTTTTTAAATCCCTCAATAATTGTGGAATTGTAGAATTTTATGCTTTACAATAATATTAAATTAATAATATAAATTAATTTTGACCACAGTCAACAAACCAACCTCACTGTTCTCCACCGGAAGAACCCCATTCGAACGTGAAAGAGTTGATTCGGTACGGAGATTTCGTTTCGGATCTGTTGCTACTCGTTCTTTTTTTTTTCATTTCATGTTCCCAAAGCAAATCGCGGAATGAAGTTTCGCGATATAGTTTCGTTCGCAGCATTGGCTGGAGTGACTCTCACCATCAAAGAAGCTTCCGGCGTAGCTACTCTTATTAGGAAGTTCAAATGAGACTGGATAATAAATGGCAGAAACGGATGAATCGCTTCATTAGGAATCAAAGCTTGTGGCAAGGGGAAAGTTTAATGAGCTTTGAAGAGTGTTTTTTTCTTTGATAATTTGAACCTGTTTTAAGTGAAATTATATCAATATCTTTTATGTGAATTGCTTTTAAAATCTGAGTTGAGAAGAGAGAGAATTGAACTCTCAATCAAAATCGAGACCACTTTACTCTTGACAGTCTGCCGTTAGTGTAAGACGCTGATCGAATTCAACGCACCAAAACAAACTCAATTCAACGCGCATTTCAAACCCACCAACAAGACAAGACTCCGTAACACACCGTCTCAACCGGGCTCAACACAGACCACATAATCTTCACCTTTACCTGACCTGGTGCTCGTCGGGCCGGAAAATGGACCCAAGATACGCGCGCAGCCATTTCATCCGGTTAATCCGGTCGTCAGCCCGTGCCGTGTCACCACAATACGGCATTGTTGATGACCACACCCACACACACCGTGCGCTCCACGTGGACAAACATCAATCGAGGCCGGTTTACACGTGTCGGACCGGTTGGCCATTTGCCCGGGAGCAGCTTGTTTGGATAAATACTGCCTATTAGCATTTCCGGCTGGGTGACAGCTCTTCCCAAGGCGTTGGGGTTATGCACACTTGGCGGATGCGTCACTTTGACAGAGAAACCCTTTTTTGTTTACATTTTGAACTGTTTCCTTAGAAGAGGTTATGGAATCTGACAGTTGTTTCACTGGATGAATTCATCAATTTATTCGTCAAATGCACTCATGCCAAGCAAGCACCAACGCTCTAATGAATGAACTAGCCCAACTAAGATGCTGCAAAATCATCGCCCCTTCCCGGAAGGATCTCAAGGCCTCGAGGAAACTTCATCTGGCACGTCCACGTGAGATTGCTTGAAAACGACGCGTGGTGGAAAGGCTTGTCATCGGGCTTACATGGAATTAGGGAAGACTTGCTGCTGGCTTGTCACCTGCCCCAACCCCTCCCCCACTAGCACTGGCCCTGGACTTGGTGCTTATTATTTATTTATTTGCTTATGTTGCTCTGTTGACTTTCGAGATGTTTGCTTGTGTTTGTATGTGTGTGTGTGTGCGCTTGCGTGTGTTTGTACACTGTTTAGGATATTCTGCCGATCAAAGTTGCGGTTTGTGTTTGTGTAGTCCAGCTTATTCTGACACCCGGCAGGGTTGGAAGCTGTGGTCATTTGAGGAAGTTGATAACTATCGGGTTCTTGGCCTTTCCAGTTTGAGAAAATCAGGGAAGTCGGGTAACTTTTGGAGTGACTTCAACTCTGACTCTCACTACGGCAAATGTTACAACTCCGGTATCTGAAGAATCTGTGACTCCGATTCCATAGTGTATCGGTAGGGCTACCAGAGATTATTTATTGGTCTAAATTTTTACATTCTTAGACTCAGCTTTATCTTCGCTAAAAAATATTAAACAAATAATTTCATATTTCTTACGTATTTTTCATTTTGCTCAAATTTATTCAATGTTTTCAGCTTTTTCGTGAACATTTATGCTTAATTAATTGTTTAACTATTCATACAACCCAACAACACTATTATATAAAGAATATCTTATAAATAATTCGATAAACATAAATGTTACAACAACTGTAAAACTTATCAAAAAATAATCAACAAATTGCAATTTCTGTAAGTTTTTTTTTAAATTTTTCTTGTTCTTGTTAGTGCCTTAGTTAAAGAAATAATTGTTCCAAAATGGATTATGATGCAACACACAGCTGAAAGGAACTCCAAAGCTCTGTTATGCACTTCAAAATAACTCATTGTAGCTTGATTATTCACCAATAAAACCGAATTGAATTGAATTGAATTGAATAATCCACAAAGAAGAACTCGTCCTGATCTTCCCAATCAAAGGGTTTCCAGCATCAAGGATTACTGACCAGTCTGAATGGAATTCTCAGGATTACTGGCAATATGTCACGGATCACTTTTGTTTTTTTTTCAGAATTACTTGGGATTACGAGAAATGCTACACAGAATTGCTCAAAATTCATTAGAATGATGCTTCGCTAAAAAATATATATTTAGTCCTTATTGCTCCAAACATACTCAGTCACTCGCGAGCACAAATCTAGAGCAACGAAAAACTGCTCTGATGTATTCCTACCGTTTGTCACTTCCAAACCAATCGCTGCCGAACACTCTCTCTTTGCTCTTCCTCCCGTTCCAATCGGGTAGTACAGCGAATGGTTCAGAGAGACCAATTTCGTTAAGTCGCTCAAAGTTGACTGAGAATTGTTTGCGATCTGCTTTGCTTTGATCATTTAAGAAATTGCCTAAAAACAACGATATCAATAATATTTTGCAGTTTTGTTGTTTACATAGCATAAAAGACACATTTGACAGCAATTTCCATCATGTCAAATTCTAATTGACGGCAAACTGTGGTAGTGCGGGCCAAAAGAGCGCCGAGCTGGTATGTTGTTAGATCCTCTCCTCTCTGAGTATATTCGTTTGTGACTCAGGTTGACGGACGGAGTAGGAAAAGAAATTCACGAAGTATTTGTTTCGCTGAGTGAAGCAATTGAGCAAGCCGCTGAGCGCCAGCCTGTTGTGTTCGCTCGCGAATGGTTGCGCGCTCCGGTTGGCAAAGATTCGTTCAGTGATGAGTGAGTGGTTTCTAATCTTTGAACTGAAAATCAGGACCCTTGACCTTTTCTATTTTATATCTAAACAGCTTTTGTCCACAAAAAAATATTTTTACTTTTTATAAATCCCAAATAAATCCTTCCCAATTCTAAACATTTATGAAAAGTGTCAAATATGGATTTTTTTCTAACGCGTTTAAATTAATTGGATTTCTTTTGCATCCTCATTCAACCACCCCCCCCCTCCCCCAAGGACTAGCCGAATTACCCACCAGGGGGAATTCCTCACCGGTTGGAAAAAACACTGAGAAATTTACCCTTCTGGGTTAATGTAGATTCGAAAAGTGCAATAAATTTCCTACAAAATGACATGTTCCTAATTTTTTTTTAACTGTCAAGTAACGAAACATTGCGCAATTTTGAATGCTTTTTGTGTATTTTTCAATTAAATATACGTTTATTCGGAATGTTGAGTACGTTATGGCCGGGAAACCGTGGTGTAGGGGTAAGCGTGATTGTCTCTCACCCAGTTGGCCTGGGTTCGATCCCAGACGGTCCCGGTGGCATTTTTCGAGACGAGATTTGTCTGGTCACGCCTTCCGTCAGACGGGAAGTAAATGTTGGCCCCGGACTAACCTAAAGGTTAGGTCGTTAGCTCAGTCCAGGTGTAGGAGTCGTCTCCCTGGGTCCTGTCTCGGTGGAGTCGCTGGTAGGCAGTTGGACTAACAATCCAAAGGTCATCAGTTCGAATCCCGGGGTGGATGGAAGCTAAGGTGTAAAAAGAGGTTTGCAATTGCCGCAACAATCAAGCCTTAGGACACCAAGTTTCGAGTAGGAATCTCGCAATCGAGAACGCCAAGGCAATGCTGTAGAGCGAATAATTTGATTTTTTTGAGTACGTTATGAAATCGGGCGTCCAAATTTACAAAAAAGATCTTTTAACATTAAATTTCCATCTCATGACCATTTCAGGATGCAAATTATTGAAAAACAAGTCTATATTCGCATGTGAGAACCGGCTCCGTGGCTTGATGGTTACGGCTTCTGTCTCCCAAGCAGAAGGTTCAGGGATCAAATCCCGGTCGGTACCTTTGAAATTTGGAATCAGGAATTTAAACTTTGAATAAAAACTAAAATGAAATCAGGTGAGATTCGAACTCACACCTTTGGATTGGTGGTCTGGGACGCTAAGCAGTCGGCCATCAGAAGGTTTTTACACTCTAGCAGTGAAATGATCCGTAGTGTTGAAACATGTTATTTTCTCATATTAAATACGCGCTGATTCCTGATTTGCCTGAGGGGATTGGAAGTCTTAATATAGATCGAGTTTCCTTCAGATGCTTGCTTCTATGTTAAGGCGGGGCCGGACAATGCCCAACGACCTCGGAATTGGGCCGCTAGGATCTCTGCCATTCTGAAATGGGTCGTTGGAAACAGCGCGAGGGCTGTCACCACCTAATACCCGGGACTGACATAAGCTGTATCAGCATTCGGCATATACAAAGTCTGATACAAATTATACTTTCCCATAATTTCGCTACCGGTTAGCGGGTATTGGATTGGAACACACACACACACACACACACAAGTCTATATTCGCATGTGAGCAACTCTCTACGAAATCGGCCGATTTCGACCATTTTTATTTTTTGTATTTTTTGATTTGACTCAAACTTTGTGGGGACCTTCCCTATGACCAAATAAGCTATTTTGTGTCATTGGTTCACCCATACAAGTCTCCATACAATTTTGGCAGCTGTCCATACAAAAATGGTATGTAAATATTCAAACAGCTGTAACTTTTGAGTGAATTTTCTGATCAGTTTGGTGTCTTCGGCAAAGTTGTAGGTATTGTTGAGGACTTTTGAGAAAAAAAATAGGTACACGGAAAAAAAAATTGCAGATTTTTTTATCAACTTTTTTTTTAACTAAAACTCAATTTCCCAAAATACGTATTTTTTGATTTTCGAGATTTTTTGATATGTTTTAGGGGACAAAAATCCGCAACTTTTGAGCCGTAGAGAAACATGGTCAAAAAATCTGCCGCCGAGTTATGAATTTTTGAAAAAATAGTGATTTTTGGAAAAAATCGAAGTTTCATGCAAAAACAAGTTTGACATTATTTTTTAATGCAAAATTGAATTTGCACCTCCGTGTACGCACGAGTGCAAGCAGCAGTCAAGTGCTCAGTGCTCCATCGTTTTTTCGAAATTTTTCGCTGTAATTTACCGTGATTAGCCGCGAGTTTGCTCCACCAGCATGCCAAGGGCCGGCCGTGGTCGTGGCAGTTCGAGTGCGGCCTCGAAAAACCCGCGAAGTTCGTCTACCGGCCGTGTGCAAAAAGGTAAACAAAACAACGCCGTGTCGACCGCCATCGCGCAGGGGAGAGTGAGCGCAGAAGGAATCGACAAAAAGTTACTACATCCCGGATATGTTCCGAGATCACCAGTGCGAACCCGTTCCGGTACCTCCGGTGCCACGACCAGTGGCACATCAACATCCGCCAACATCCCCATCAGGAACGAGTTCCAGATGCTGAGCGACGATGAAGAAAACAACAACAACAACACCGACGGTAGCAGCACTACCGACGACGACGACGACGATGATGGTCGTGCACGGAAAAAAGTGCCGACGTCAAAAAAGAACAACTCTCCAGCGGAACGTAGACCACCTCCAATTTTTGTTTTGGACACGTTGGCGGACGATGTTGACGAGTTGCTGGAAGGCCTCGGATATTGTCTGAAAATCGGTAAGTCGACAGTGCAAGTGATTACACTGAGCAAAAAGGATTTCGACCTGGTGTTTAAAGAATTGAAGCGTAGCAACTTCAACTTCTACACATTCAACCCCGAGAAGCCCCCTGTTAAGGTCGTCTTGCAGGGTTATCAAGACCGTCCGGTCACCGACCTGAAGAAACACCTTTCGGACGCCGGAATAAAGCCACGGGAGATAAAAGTGCTCTCTCGCAAGACAACGGTCACGGGTGTGCACACTCTGTACCTGTTGTACTTCGACCGCGGCACCGTCAAGATCCAAGACCTGCGGCGGACTAAGACATTGAACGGTTTTTGGGTAAACTGGCGGTTTTACTCCAAGAACCCGACGGACGTAGCGCAATGCCACCGTTGCCAGAAATTCGGCCACGGCTCGCGGAACTGCAACCTCCGGCCCCGCTGCGTGAAGTGCGGTGAATCACACCTCTCCGAGGCGTGCGCACTGCCACGAAAGGCGGACTTGGGGGACAAGGCAGAACAAACCAAGCCGCGCGTAAAGTGCGCGAACTGTGACGGCAACCATACCGGCAATTACCGCGGATGCGTCGCGCGCAAGGCCTACCTCGAGGAGCAGGAAAAGAGGAAGAAGAAAGCCCACCCTCCTCAGCGAAGTACGAGCGCAGCCGTTCCTGCAGCTGGACAGCCTACGGTTCCAGCGGACAACCCAGCGATCCCTCCTGGATGGGGGCGTTCTTTTGCCAGCGTGGTCGCTGCCGGTAGCGGCGATGCGGCCCAGCAAGGAGTCACCGGGGAAGATCTCTTTACCCTGCCGGAGTTCTTTGCTCTCGCGGGGGAGATGATGACGCGGTTTCGGAGCTGCCGTAACAAGGCGGAGCAATTTCTGGCCCTCGGGGAGCTGATGATCAAGCACATCTATAACTGATTATTTTTGTCTGTGATCTAGTTTTAAGCTTTCTCTTTATCTATCCTTTTCCCATTGCACTTTCTGTAAGTTTTTTGAAAACTTTTTCTTACTCTTGTCTATTCCATAGTTATAAGTAATAATTTTTCGATTGAATTACGATGTAAAACACAGCTGAAAGGAACACCAAAACTCTGTTATATACCTAAATGAACTCATTGTAACTTGGATTATTCACAAATAAAACCGAATTGAATTGAATTGAATTGAAAATTGAATTTGCAATCGAAAAGTACTTAATAGATTTTTTGATAAAGGGCTCCGTTTTCAAGATATAGCCACCGAAAGTTTGATTTTAGCGAAATATTTGCAGTTTTTGAATTTTTAAAAATAGTGACCATAAGTGACCACTTCTAAAAATATTTTTTTTGAAATGTTCAGAAAATTTGCTATAAAATTGTCTAAGAGACATTGAAGATTGGACCTCGGGTTGCTGAGATAGAGCCGCTTTAAGAAAAAGAAACAGGAAAATTGAAGTTTTCTAAATCTCACCAAAAAAACACACCATTTTCTAATGACGATATCTCAGCAACTAATGGTCCGATTTTCAATGTAAATGCATCAAACATTCGTTAAATTTTTCGATCTTTTCGAAAAAAATATTTTGAAATTTTTTAAATCAAGACTAGCATTTTGAATGGGCGTAATATTCAATGTTTGGCTCTTTTAAAATGTTAGTCTTGATTTAAAAAATTTCAAAATATTTTTTAAGAAAAGATCAGAAAATTTTACGAATGTTTCATGTATTAACATTGAAAATCGGACCATTAATTGCTGAGATATCGTCATTAGAAAATGATGGGCTGTTTGGGTGAGACTTAGAAAACTTCAATTTTCGTGTTTCTTTTTCTTAAAGCGGCTCTATCTCAGCAACCCGATGTCCAATCTTCAATGTCTCTTAGACAATTTTATAGCAAATTTTCTGAACTATATAATATTTTTAGAAATGGTCACTCATGGTCACTATTTTTAAAAATCGAAAAACTGCAAATATTTTGCTAAAATCAAACTTTCGGTGGCTATATTTTGAAAACGGAGCTTTTTATCAAAAAATCTGTAAAGTACTTTTCGATTGCAAATTCAATTTTGCATTAAAAAATATCGTCAAATTTCTTTTAGCATAACTTTTCGATTTTTTCCAAAAATCATTATTTTTTCAAAAATTCAGAACTCGGCGGCAGATTTTTTGACCATGTTTCTCTATGGCTCAAAAGTTGCGGATTTTTGTCCCTTAAAACATATCAAAAAATCTCGAAAATCAAAAAATACATATTTTGGGAAATTGAGTTTTAGTGAAAAAAATGTTGATAAAAAAATCTGCAAATTTTTTTTCCGTGTACCTATATTTTTCTCAAAAGTCCTCAACAATACCTACAACTTTGCCGAAGACACCAAATTGATCAGAAAAATTCACTCAAATGTTACAGCTGTTTGAATATTTACTTACCATTTTTGTATGGACAGCTGCCAAAATTGTATGGAGACTTGTATGGGTGAACCAATGACACAAAATAGCATATGGGTCATTCCATCTGAAGCGGAACAGCATTTGAAAATTACCCTCTCCGATCCTGCTCAAATTTGGCAGAGCTATTGATACTATCAAAACATGCAAGAATCCCGAATTTCATCCAAATCGGACCACCCCCTCCATTTTTGTACCACCCCAAAAAAACGACTTTTTGGCGATTTTTGACCAAACCTCCTAGTTTCAAACGACGATAACTCAGGAACCACAAATCTTAGAGGGTCGGTCATAGACTCAATTTTGAAGGAAATTGAACGTAGAATCCATTTCCGTGATCAAAATTTTGATGAACTTATTTTGTCTACCTGTATTGCGCAATTGAAAACTTTAAACAGCCGTATCTCAAAACACCCCAACTTATTTTTTTTATTTGACCTCACCATCGTGTTCTCCGGCCAATTTTACATAAGAATCACTTATCGACAGAAATGAATATGTTTCGTTCCAGAGATATCGAATTTTAAAGTTTTGTGTTTTCGAGATTACCTACATCAGCTTCATTCGCCGCATCTGCTAGAAGCACACAGGCGGGCTGATCAATAACTGCTACCTGGTCATTTATTAAAATAATGTTTCATCATAAATAATCTTTATCAAATTGGGCAAAAATTAACTGTATAACACTGTAGGAATCTGGAGTTTAATCGCGAATGTTTATCTGCTCAAAAAAATGAATGAGGTGAATTTCTGTGCTAACCCACAGGACAGAGCAATAACGACACACAGTAAAGGGCAGAATTGGATTCCGACGGAGCGAGCAGGAAAATGCAATTGATCTTGTAAGTAACACTGAACAATAAGTACACGATACATTATTGAGTAAAAAATATTAATTAAAATGAATAAAATTTGTTGATACGTTGTACTCTAGTGACGGACGATCACAAGGAGTAGGAAAAGGATTTCTGGAAAGTATAAAACTGAAAAATGTAAGAAAATCACAAAGTTCGATCTGCTGCAAAGTGGCTAATTCCCCAAATTTAGTTGCGATGATTTCGACACCGTCCGAACAACAGTGTTTTTTTTCTTCTATCATTCTTGGATGCTTGAAACACAATACGGCTGCTGTCCTCACGAATAAGGATTTTTTTTAAATTAAATGTACCTTGACCAAAATCATCTTTTAATCAAATGGAGCTGGCTCACAATATAAAAATTGATTTAATATGATAAATCTTTTAAACCATAAATCAGATTTGCCAAATTATGGCAATGTGTCCATAATAAACTATAACAATAATAATAATAAAGCAAGTTTTGGGGTTTTTGCTGAATGGCATTATTTTGCTACCGCCCATGATAAAGCCCCTGGTCATGGCCTCGGAGGTACTCTAAAACGGTTAGCAACACGTAAAAAAAACGATGCATTCAAAATAACCCAATAAATATCCCTTTCACAAAATAGATTGATCAAGGTATGGGAACAGCATCTAATCCCAGTGTTCCTCTAATGTTGCCATATCAGCGCTTTGGCATTCAATTACAGCTGATTAAAAGCGTTTTCAACTGAAATCGAGTGATAAATAGCTCAATGAGAAGTGAACAAGCAAGTTTCTATTAAAAGTTTGCAAAATGTGTTGTTTTAATAGTGAAAATGAGCAAATTGGACGAAACTAGGAGCGAGGACTTAATCTGCCAAACATACGAGAATTTCCCCTGTTAGCCATTTGAATAAATATTTGCGTAAAATTATAAAAATATAAATTAAATTTATCATCTCCCAGAACACCAGGTAGCAGTTATTGATCAGCCCGCCTGTGTGCTTCTAGCAGATGCGGCGAATGAAGCTGATGTAGGTAATCTCGAAAACACAAAACTTTAAAATTCGATATCTCTGGAACGAAACATATTCATTTCTGTCGATAAGTGATTCTTATGTAAAATTGGCCGGGGAACACGATGGTGAGGTCAAATAAAAAAAATAAGTTGGGGTGTTTTGAGATACGGCCGTTTAAAGTTTTCAATTGCGCAATACAGGTAGACAAAATAAATTTACCAAAATTTTGATCACGGAAATGGATTCTACGTTCAATTTCCTTCAAAATTGAGTCTATGACCGACCCTCTAAGATTTGTGGTTCCTGAGTTATCGTCGTTTGAAACTAGGAGGTTTGGTCAAAAATCGCCAAAAAGTCGATTTTTTGGGGAGGTACAAAAATGGAGGGGGTGGTCCGATTTGGATGAAATTCGGGATTCTTGCATGTTTTGATAGTATCAATAGCTCTGCCAAATTTGAGCAGGATCGGAGAGGGTAATTTTCAAATTTGCACTTTTTCGTGCACAGTTGAGATGGAATGACCCATATTTGGTCATAGGGAAGGCCCCCACAAAGTTTGAGCCAAATAAAAAAATACAAATAAAATCCATTTCCGGTTTTGGTAGAGAACTGCCCTTCCGTCACGAGATTTCAAAAAACCGGCCTCGGATTCATGATCAGGGACAAAAGTTACCAAAAGACAATGTTTCACGCAAATCGAAGAGGGGTCGGGGCAACTGCTGTGTGAGTTGGCGGAGAATTACTCATTTTTAGGGGGAAGTACCAAATTTCGTCGTGGATTTCTCGTATTCCTCTAAATTGTTATAATTGACTTACCGTAAACATGGTCATCTGTTTGTAAGTTTTATGAAGGGGAGACAGTCAAAAAGTTAGTTTTGTGAGTCAATTTAAAAAATATTCAAAATAATTCTTCTTTTTATTTCCTAAATATAAATTACATATTATATGGACACTTTTCAAAAAAGTAAAAAATATCGTAAAAAAAAGTTTACATAAGTATTGTACGTTTGAAGATCTGTTTTTATTGTTTGTTCCCGCACAGTATTGCTAAAAAAATGAAATTACATAAAAGAGCAATCCATCAAAATGTTTGTTACCCACCACACGACTTCCCAAACGACACCGTCGTCCTCCAACAATTTCGATTGTTTTGTCAACACAATAATGTCATGTTTTGCGCCCTCTCCGCAAACAAACCCTCATTAAGTTTAATGAGCTCAAATATGGGCAACATCATAAAAAAGTATATGAATATGAACGTATCATAACCTAATTCATTAACTCTCGTAACATAAAATACAGTGTCGTGGTGCCCCATTGTACGTGTGTGTGTGCGTCACCGCATGATAAATATTTTTATGAATTATTTTGACAGTACACCCCACGGCTTGACCTGGCCAACCAACTCGGGGTTCAACCCGAAAACATCAACCCCCACCATCGGTGGTGCACGGAGGGAACAACAACAACAGCAACAAAAAAAAGTAATACGGAAAAATACATGATCCCATAACAACGCGAGTTACATTTTTACAACACGTTTACTCCCGGCTCCTGCGCTCGTAAATTACTCGCCACCTTCTCCAATTTTCGTCTAATCGACAATTTACGACCATCGTGACGGACGACGACGGGACATTTGACGAGGACCGATGTGGACTGTGAAAAATATAACTGTAATGAGACTATTGTTTGAAATTTTGTCATTGTTATTCTCAAGCTTTTTTGAAATTTCATTGCATTTTTCATAAATATTTTAACATTGATTTTTGGGCTAAATTACACTTAATTTGCATTTCTGTAAATTTACATATCAACGCATGTAATCAAACATACAAAACATGTAAACATTAATATTTTTGCTGTGTTCCCTCCCTTTTCCCTAGGGGTCGCAAGGGGTCAATGTCAGCTCAGCACTGTAAATACTTTTTACGAGCTTCTCCTAAACACCACCCCCTCACCCCTTAAACAGGGCCTTGCTACGCCACTGGACTCGCCGTAATGACGCATTATGACATTAGCACTTTTGGCCTTTGATCCACGACGTGCTTTTTTTTGCGGCTGGCAAACGCCATGGCCGCAGGTCTTGTCACCAAGATGGCTGGCTGTCAGCCGTGCGGTCCGTCAGTCAGTCTAGGTGAAAGATCTGCACGAAACGGAACGATGACTCCGTGGGGACAAATTGATTATGATTAGGCTGGAGATTAGATTGGAGAGACGGTTCGATGGCTCGCTGTGAAGACGCGTCAAACTTGCAATTTTAAGATTGAGTGAACTTTAATGAATTCACGTAAAAATTTACAATATATTTAAAAGATTTGATAAAAAAATTTAGGGAAATTAAAAAAACCACTTGTATTTTATTGATAATTAAATAATGATTCTTATTTCGAATTACATTCAATTTTAGATACAGACATGCCTCGGTTTAGCACCGCATATGGGGGATTCAAAACCGAGGCGTGCATAACCGAGGCACAGAGCTTATGGGATTTTGGCTATATGGGAGACATTGGCTATAATCGTATGAAAAATCATGGAAACATATAAAAATTATAGTGTTTTGGAATCGGGATGATGTCAGCTATCCATTTAAATCATGGGTGCCCAACCTTTTGGCCCTGCGGGCCAGATCTGATTTTTCTGATGGAGTGGCGGGCCGGAACTAATGTTTGACAAAAGTTGAAAAAGAAGACAATATTTTTTTCATAATATAATTTTGAAAAGGTTCTTTTAAAGTAAATAAATCAATAAACTAGTATTGCAAATAAGATTCTTGGTTTTAGGAAAAAATATCTGTAAAAAATGTGTATTATCATCATTGATTATAAAAAAATATCAAAAATTCATTGGTCGTTGCAAATTTTTCAAAAGCTTAATTTCTCCAACACAACAATATATTTCAAAAATCAATGAGGCATGATAAAATTTATTAAAACTAAATTTGGATTAAAATCACCTTACAAAAAAAAAAACACTTTTTACGTTGTTGTTCAAAATTATAACAAAATATTTCAAAATGGTTTTAAAAATGTTGAAAAATGTATATTGAATAGTTTAAAATTCGTTACTTCTCAAATTTCAGTAAACTATTGAAATTTATGAAAAAAATAAAGTTTTGTTCCCTGATTTCTTGACTCATTTTGATATGTTTTTGTTCATAAATGAAACAAATATTTGCAGTGATCTTTCTTTTCAGTATGAATTATTTGCTTTTTAACAGTTGTTCTCAAAAATTCCAATATTTTTTGCTTACTCATTTATTAAAAAAATAAATTTGAATCATGTTCTTCAAAACAGAGAAGCATCAATTTGTAATAAAGAGAGTAAAAACTGAAAGAAGTTTAAATTTAATGTCTTTTTATACATTTTTTGACAAAAAAAATCTATATTTCAACGAATTGGATAATTTAGTTTCCTGTGCAATTTTTCAGTTTAATGTTTAATATAAAAATGATAAGAATTAATTTCAATTATAAAGAATGTTAGATTTTGAAAAACAAAAGACAAAATTCAAATAAATGTTGGAACAGCAACATTTTATTGCAAAAGCAAAAAAAAAAAAAACAAACAGAATGTTTCTTATTTAATTTTAGTTAAAACAGTTTTTTTTTAAATTTATACACTCATTTTATTAGTTGAATATTTCATGAACAGCCTTGAGTTGAGGGCCGGTCATAGAACTATTTTGAAAAGCCGTCGCGGGCCGGATGAAATGGCTTTACGGGCCGGATCCGGCCCGCGGGCCGGACGTTGGGCAGGCCTGATTTAAATTATAATTTCATGAGAATTTTCACAAAAATACGAATTTTTCCTGTATTTTGAAAATGCATTTTTTTTTTCTCTAAAAAAAATAAAAAATATATTGTTATTGCAAAATGGGTATCAAATGATCAGTTTTTTTTTCATACATTTCGAATGTTAATCTTTCTTTTGAAAACACTCAAAAATTTCACAAAACTACGTATTTTCGAAAAAAAATACTCAAAATTTCAGTTTTTGCAATGAGGGTATCAAATGATCGGGATTTTTTTCAAACATTTCGAATGTAATAACAACATATTTTGAAAATACTCAAAATTTTCACAATACTACGTATTTTCGAAAAAAATAATCCTTACTTCCCTTTTTACAATATGGGTATCAAATGATCGGGATTTTTTCATACATTTCGAATGTAATAACAACATTTTTTTAAAATACTCAAAATTATCACAAAACTATGAATTTTCGAAAAAATACTCAAAATTTCCGTTTTTACAATGTGGGTATTAAACGATCGGGATTTTTTCATACGTTTCGAATGTAATAATTTTTTTTTTTTGGGAATATTCAAACTTTTCACAAAACTACGTATTTTCGAAAAAAATACTCAAAATTTCAGTTTTTTACAATATACTTATTTACAATATACAGTTTTTACAAAATACTGTCACACGTAGCACTACGATGGCTTGAGACATTTAGATTTTCAAGGGTTCAGTGGTACAATTGGCGGTGCATCTCAGTACTAATGAGGTGGTTGCGGGTTCAAGTCCCGTCGTCCCTTAGAAAAATCGGATACAAAGTAACAATTAATGACAAAATCTCGATCATTTGATACCTACATTGTAAAAAACTGAAATTTTGATTATTTTTTCGAAAATACGTAGTTTTGTGAATTTTTTTGTATATTTTCACAAATTTGTGTTATAACTTTCGAAAGGTACGAAAAAATCCCGATTATTGGATACTCAGATTGTGAAAAAATGAAATTTGGGTTTTTTTTTGAAAATACGTGTTTTTGTGAAAATTTGGATAATTTGTGTTATAACTTAAAAAAAAATCCCGATCATTTGATACATATCATGTGAAAAACGGAAATTTTGAGTATTTTTTTTTTCAAAAATACGTAGTTTTGTGAATATTTGGAAAATTTTCAAAAAATGTTGTTATTATGTTTGAAATGTATAACAAAATCCCAATCATTTGATACCTATATTATAAAAACTGGAATTTTGAGTATTTTTTCAAAAATACGTAGTTTTGTGAAAATTTAGAGTATTTTCAAAAAAAAGTGTTATTACATTCGAAATGTATGAAAAAATCTCGATCGTTAGATACCCGTATTGTATTATCTGAAATTTTGAGTATTTTTTCGAGAATACGTAGTTTTGTGAAAATTTTGAGTATTTTCAAAAAATGTTGTTATTACATTCAAAATGTATGAAAAAATCCCGATCGTTTGAAACCCACATTGTAAAAAGGGAAATTTCGAGTATCTTTTCAAAAATACGTAGTTTTGTGAAAATTTTGAGTATTTTCAAAATATGTTGTTATTTCATTTGAAATGTATGAAAAAATCCTGATCGTTTGATACCCATATTGTAAAAACTGAAATTTTGAGTATTTTTTCCGAAAATACGTAGATTTGTGAAAAATTTTACTGTTTTCAAAAAAAAATATTTTACACTCGAAATGTATGAAAAAATTCTAATCATTTGATACCCATATTGCAATAACAATAATTTTGAGCATTTTTTTGAGAAACATTGAATTTTCAAAATACAGGAAAAATATTTATTTTTCTGATAATTTTCATGAAATTATAGTTTAAATGGATTGCTGACATCATCCCAATTCCAAAACACTATAATTTTTTTGATGTTTGCATGATTTTTCATACGATTAAAGCCAATATCTCCTATATAGCAAAAATCCCTTAAGCTCTGTGCTTCAGTTAAGCACTGGACCGTGCTTAACCGAGGCAGCTGAACGAATCAAAACTGGGGCAGTGCAAAACCGAGGCGTGCAAAACTGAGGCATGACAGTAGTTGAAAATTTATATTTTTATGTCATTTTTGAATTTACCAGTAAACAGAACAAAACATTTGCACTTTTTTTTTTACATTTAATAATAAATACTTTTCAGCTGACTTTCATTTTTATAAAAGTTTAATAAATTTTGCATTTCATACAAGAGTCATCCCCCGAACAAAGCTTCCCTGCAGTCGCACTCCAGTCTCCAGTCTCGAGTGGCCTTGTTTACCACTGGCTGAATCCCGCTAGAGGGCTTCTGCCAACCAGCCAAAGTGGCCAACAACGGGAGCAGTCACCAAACTGGAACATTCCAAAGGGGAAAGCATATAGCCAAACAAAACAACAATCACGTGCACCCAGCCAAGAGGTCGAGCTGAGATCCCTTTCGTACGGTCGGTCATGCGGGACACAATTGTTGTATTCAAAGAGGGTACCCGCCCCACTCACCAGGTGACCTGGGCCCTTGACGACCCAGATTGAATGCTGCACCGGCAAATGGGTTTCTGCCCTGGGGGTACAGGAGTAATTCTTTGTCAAATCAACAGTTTTGATTTTGCTCATGTCAAAAATAGGGACCTTACTAGGTTCAAACTAGGCTGAAAATTTCAAAGATCTACTATTTTTGTTTTAAATCGTAAAATGCTGATTTCCCAGAGAACTTCCAAGCTTCTTACGGTTGCTCCCTTTTTTCTGCACCTGAAAAGACCCGCTGCAATGCTTCAAAAGCCTCTCTCAAGACTCTTGGGAGTCTGGAATGGCCAAGGGGGACAAAGTTCTTGTTTTGCACAACTGATATTGGATATCCTCAGCAGCAGAGAACTCTTTGCGGTTTGTGCTTGAGCTTTGCAAATCTCGAATCGGAGCAGTGTTTGCTGCTGGTACAGAATGATTGAACTCTGGTTGACTCCAGGTTCACCGGAGGTAAGCAGTTTGCTTGCTGTTGTCCTCCTCAAGAAAAGGTTACGACAATCTTTCTATTCTCCGAGGGAAATCTTTGCGGTTCGATTGTGGAGGTGAACAAATTCTTCAACTACTGCTGGTCAGAGATTCCTTGGTATTGATTTTGCAATTGCAAAGGTTGACAAGAGGTTGGATTGTTTTCAGGTTTAGACGACATTTTCATGCTTATACGGTATCAATTTTTGATTATTTTCTGACCTGATATCGACTTTGTTTAGATTTGTTACAGTTTGCGTAATTAAAATTGAATCAAATTCAACAAGAACTATAAAGGCATGTTTAAACACATTCAGTGGATTATTATGTACCGCACAGCCTCTTCATTTCCCTCACCAAGTCAATGGGAAAAGTTCGTTACGACACTCTTGACACGGCATCGCCAAGGCTGGAGGTCACTCCTCATAAAACATTTCACATGTCTGACTTCCGTTGTCTGGTTTCATATGATGATGATGATGTTGGTGGTGGCCAATACACAAGTAGATAGGTACTACATTCATTTGCACACCACACGTGCAGGGTGTCTTGTGCCAACGCGTCCGGCCACAAGTCCATAGAAAATGTTTTTCCCGCCCACAAACTCGAACACACACTCTAGTGCATGGTTTCGAGTGGCACTTGTACAACTTTCACAACCCAATGAATAACTCGGCTGGAGAGATAGTTGGGCGATTCTCTGCTAAAATGATGGTTGAAAAAAATGGCATCCAGTGAAATATGTAATAAGAATTTAAACTTTAATTCTTTCAGCTCAAAATATTACAAAAGCTATATTTTGCAGTAATATATTTCTGCATCAACAATAAAATTCATAATAAAAAACGCAATTTAAATAAATATTTGTGAAAACCAGGGCTGCGGGGTCGAATCATATTTCAAACAGCTCCGACACCTACTCAGTATTAAGAATATCTATGGATCAAACATTAAAGCTTGCGCGAATACCCTAAACCGGGTCGACATTGATGTCCGGGGAGATATTGATGGGGTGAAGATTTTTTTGCAAAATGCGAATTTAGTACAAACAGAATGGTATGGACACATACTTAGCTTGTTAGATAAGTGTTCAGATTACCTCAAGAAAAGGTTTGCAACTAATTTTGAAGTGTTTCAGTTACCTGTAATTATGAATACATTGACAAATAGGACTATTTAAATACTCTCAAAGTGTCATGTTTTTCTCAATTAAAATGAAATCGAAACACCGAACGGACTGCACTTTAAGCGTTATTGAAACAGAAATTAAAAATATCTTAAGATTTAAAGGCATTTTCAGTAGAACCATTTTCTAAGTAAATTTTGATTTTCTTTTTTGAATAATTGTCAATTTGTATTAACTAATGTCAAACAAACATTCTTTTTATTAAAAGTTAATAAAGTGGCTGAACATATATTTAAATGATTTAGCTTTTTTTTAATTTACTCATATTTTAGGCTGAAATTTGAAAAAAAAAAAACACGCAGTTACTTTTATTTTTAACTATGTTATCATTTTAACTATTCAACCTTTATTTTTTCAATTTTCAAAAACATTGATTATTATTTTTCCAAAGAAATTTATTTTTATGTACCTGATAACTTTTTTTTTTCTTTGAAATAAAAAGATCTCCTTAAAACAGGGATGCTCAAAGTTTTTGGAGGCAAGGCCAAATTTGAAGCTCAAATGAGCTTGCGGGCCAAATTTACAAAAAAAAAAAAGTTATTAAAGAAATACGTTATTTAAAGTTTAAAGATTTAATTTCTGTTATTTTAACAAAAAAACGTTACTTAATCCACCTTTAGGTGGTTGGTGCCTTCCTCTAATTTATAGTGATTCCAACCCCACTTTAGGGATGTTTATGGATCTCCCCTAATAAAAATAAGTGATGAGTAAAAAAAACAGACTACCTACAGACTTTTTGTCAAGATTATACAGACACGGCCTTTGAGAAAAACGGCGTCCATTTACACGGCTTTTTCGTGGCGATCAGACCCGACCAGTTGAGGTTATGTGAATTCAGACCATTTTTTAAACTGCTTGTAATTCAAGATAGGTAAGTCAGATCTTGAAAATTCCTACTCCACCTAAAAGGTCTTTTCATATGCTTTCTAAAAATATATAACATGTGAGGGTTTCATAAAAAAACCACCCTTTTTACCATAATTTTAATTTAATATGAAACAGTTTTTTTAACATAACTTTTTAGATACATGATACAACTGCATGAATTTAAATAGCAACTTAGGGGATGTTATGACGGATCGATTAAAACCATTCCGGCCAAAATCGGTTGAGCCTGTGACGAGATATTCCAGTGACATTGATTTGGTACACATGTCTACATACAGCCAAACACACAGACATTTGCTCAGCTGGTGATTCTGAGTCGATATGTACAAATGAAGGTAGGTCTAGGAGGTCTAATTAAAAAGTTCATTTTCCGAGTGATTTTATTGCCTTTCCTCAGTAAGGTGAGGAAGGCAAAAATTCAATTCAAAATAACAGAAACCACAAAATAACGGTTTTCTATCGGTATTGTTGATTTTATTTTTTCAGGTATCTGAAAAAAAAAGTTTTTAGCTAAATGTACCTGTGTATAAAAAAAAATAAAGTTTTGTTTTTATATTTCGAAAATGGTGACATTACAAGTTGAACAATTCATCAAAAGGCGTAATTTTATCTATAAGTTAAGTGTGACTAATGAAAAATCAAACATGCTCAAATGATTCTAAATGCAAAGGAATGCATATTTAATTAATTTCAGCTGATTGCACTGAAATTTTTTTTCAAGTTTTTTGAAAATATATTTTTGCTCCTGGTTTTTCGAGCCATTTTTTTAATAATGGGGGAGGGTGGGTTGATTGAGGAAAAAAAAAAAATGAAGTTGACTTTATAGCTGTCGGCCACCATTGCTAGTACCAACCACTAGTGTCTTCCTTTTTATCTACAAGGACTTCGCCGCCCTGGGCTCCTAAGTGTATGAAAGTATGGCACGGAGCGACGGCGCCGAATACCCATATTTACACAAAGAATTTTAGAGCGCCCGCCGCGGGATTCGAACCGGCGACCTCTGGATTGGAGTCCAGTGCGCGGTCCGATTGATCCACACGGGCGGGACATTGAGGATTGAGGAAAGCTTTGTAAAATATTTGCAACAAACTTGATCCTCCGATTTCCACATTTTGTCTGCCTGAATCAGTTGGTAGTCAATCAGATTCGTTATCTAACTGTAATGAGTTCGAATCCCGAAGGAAGTGCAATGTAAGTTTGAGGGTCAGTTCATAAAAAGGTCATTATGACCTGCAAATTAATAAAGAAAACTTATATTTTTGTAACTATTGCAGCATTCTACCTAAGTCAAACTTGAACGTTTTTTTTAAATATTTCCAAAAATGTTTGATGAAAGTTTTGACGATATTTACTAGTTGCACTCACATTGAAACGTGTGAAATTGTTTTAATTATAATTTTTTTTTGAACATATTATTTGTACCCTTAAGTACCCTAATATTGATAAATCATATTTTTTTTCTATTAACAAAAAATAAAAAAGATTAGCATATAAAAGTTTAAAATAAACCTTAATTTAAAAAAAGGATAAAACACTATACAAGTAGTCACCGGGCCATTTTACATGATCATTAAAAATGGGTCCGCGGGCCACAAAAAATCACCTCGCGGGCCACGTTTGGCTCGCGGGCAATACTTTGGTCACCTTGACTTAAAACCTGCAAGACAACTCCAATTGTTTATTAAGAGAGGATTTTTAAAAGGTTATCATTTAGTGATCATAGTGAAAAAACACAATTGAAGCTATCCAATCGCAATAAAAATGCTTCAAAAACCTAATAACCTAAAACATCTAATCCAACTCCGACATCAGCTATTCGAGTTTTGACGACTCCAACTCCAGGTCTCCAAAACGACTCCACAGCCCTGGTAAAATCTTTATTTTAAACCAAATTTGGCCTTCGATTTTCATATCAAATGTATGTTCTCATATCGATGTTGTCGTGCTATCTTGTCACACGTCGCTTTTTGACGTTCCGAGAAAAACGCGGTTTTAATGTTTGACAATAAATAAACAAAAACTAGAGCACGCAATGTAAACAATAACAAACACGTTTTGTTTGGTTGACCATTCTGTGCATTGCCCCAAAGTTTGATTGAATTTGGTTACCGGAGTCCTGAGTTATAATTACCAATTTTTACGATAGTCGGGCATGTAAGTGTGTCAGTCGCGTTCTGACCTGAAATCCCTTTGGTCAATTATAACACTTACATCAATTTTCAGGCTGTGCCAAGATAGCACGGCATGATTTTTTTTTCGGTTTTTATTGAATATTTCAGGATTGAAGATGAAATCGAATTTTTGGGATCTGTGAAAGTCAAAAAGTGAGAGGTATTGTGAGCTGCACAAAATGGCGTTCATAACTCAATTTGAACCAAAATGCGCATGCGATAAGATAGCACGATCACGACAAAATGAGAGCTTGGGTGGATAATGTTGATTTCAATTTTGTTTAATTGATACCATTTAAGTGGTTTCCCCAAATTTCTTTTTGAAGATCTAGAGTTATTTGGATGGATTTTTTACGTAACTGCTTAAGATTAAGTGCAACTCTTGTTTTTCCAGAGAACTCCCGAGTTACCGAGGTCGGCCTCTTGAGCATTATGCGAGATGACATTTGTCATTACAGGTACACACACACATTCTGAGCCGTCAAGTGGTGGTTCACCAGGGGGCGTTATGAGTGATTTCTCAAGTGTCACAACACTTGCCTTATGGCAACCCCTTTTGCGTAACTCGTGATGTGTGACAAGATCCAACTAGGCCCTGTCCATCTGATGGGAGTGCGATGTCCGAGCTGGAAGTTCAACTACAGCTTGATCAACTTTGTCCCCAACCTGGACACTAGTCACCGACGTGGACCAGTGTGGAGAGGACAAAGTTTCTCGTCGAGGATCAAACTTCAACATTGCTGATGGACGGAGTTGGCTGTTGTAGTCACTCTCACACACGACACGACACGCCTTCTGTCGGCCAGAGACAACCGGCGATAATGAATTATAAATTTCTGAAGTGATGGCTGAGCAAAGTTGGGTTGACCAGGAAAAGTTTTCTGAAGGCAATCTGGTTGATTACTAACGAATAAATAACTGTGGAATAGTTGAGAAGCTCAAATCATAACTTTTAAGGGCGGTTGCTTTAAAAAGCTCAGACCTTCATATATCGTGATATTTTTTCAAAAAAATAATCTTCTCTAGCTTAACAAAATATCTTAAAAAGTGAGCATAGCTTTTTATGTTAATATCATTTGTCCTCACATTTTGTACCTTTTAACAATTTCCTAACCCCCTATTCATCTCAGGTAAACTAAAAGCTTTGGATTAAATCTGCAAACGAACGGAATAATTCACCGCCAAGCACCCGTCGTTACCGTCATATAAAAGCAATTTACCCACCATTATTCCCGGCAAAAGGAAAATTTCCTTTCAAAGTGATGAACGATTTGAGGCACTCCCGAGATGACCAGTGGCGAATAAAAATGAGGAAACCTTTTTTTTCCAGTGATGAGCAGGAGGGTCGAAACCCACACCCATTCTACCTTCATCATTCACGACTCACTTCACAAACTGTCCTCAGCAGCTCTAAACTTTTCCATCCCACCAGAAGAACGAGGAAAAAAGTCTCAAGGACCGAAACGTGCGGAAATTCTCGAACACTCGCGGAGCAAAACAAATCGTGGGAGCAAAAGGGCTCGGAAAATCATTGCCTGGCTGAGCTTTCTTTTTGGCGGTGGTAGGTTGAAGGGGGGAAGGAGAGAGGTTGAAAAAGCTTTTCACAGTTCCTGGAATCGGTATCGATTTTTGCCATAAATAATTTATCCACAAACACCTTGCGAGGGGCGAGCGGCAGCATCCCGACCTCGTTGGGAAAGGCTCAGCTGGGAGGATTTTTTTTGTTTTATTTTCTGAAAGGTTAAGTGGAAATCCCTGGAAAATGTTTTGGTGTCGGCGGAAATGTCTGCACGATTTTAAGGGAATTTTTGGATTGATTTCTTCATTTGTGTTTTTTTCTACAGTTTTTTTTTTAACATTTTATATAAACTCTTGCAAACTTTTTTTACACATTTTTTTCCTCATTGAAACTGAAATATTAAAAAATACTACCTGTAATCATAACCTTTGTTTATTTTAAAATAAAGGATAACTGAGTTCAATTTAAAATATTGGCATGGTCTTAAAAGTAAACTCTTCTGCTTATTTTGAATAAACTGTACATAAAGGCCAATTCTTCCATCCTAGATTATATGTTAAAGAGCAGTTCCGAGCAGGTGGAAATAACTGGACTAGTTCAAGTTCTGTTATTGTCAGGAGGTCGGAACTTGTTATTAAAACACCCAGATTAGCTGTCATTATAACAAAAAATAATAACAGAGAATTGTTTGGAAAATGATTCATTCTTGAATAAAAAAAAAAATGTTCCCGATAACTCAATTTGGTATTGATAAGATATGTTTTTTGCACTAGTAATTAACTGAATTCGATATTGATTTCTTATTTTTATTAGATTATTATAAAAAATAACATAAATTCTTTGTTCCAATTCAATATTACATATTTTCAAATGCTGAATAAAATCAGTAAATATTGACGGCTTACAAATTTTGTTCAACATTTGAAAGATATAAAATTTTACAGAAATTAGGCGAAATATCAAAGTGAGCAAATAACCATAATGTTTGAAAGTTCCAGCGGAAAAATAATAACAATATATTTCGTTGTGCGCAACATTTTCGATCAAACTGTTGGATTCTTTTAATTATTGATTTACCAATAATTTAACTAAGAAAAAAAAGAGAAACTTTCTTCCGAAACTATTTAAACAAAAATCAAGAAATATTTTTTTAAAAGGTGAGATTAAAGATAAGAGTCTTATAAAATTTTAAAATATTGGTAAATCCTTGATCATTTAATACAAAAAAACTAAGACAATCATTTCATACTAATGAAAAGTATTCCTCCTAAAGCTTGCAACGGTAGTTTGCAGTTTGATTTCGAGTTTTAAAAATGTTTTGTGATCGAGCTGGTAACACTGCAGCCACCAACAGCAAGTGTTTTGGTGCTCCGCAAAGTCTCCAAAATCATACAAATTTCACCCTTTTTAAACGAAATTTAGGGACCAAAAAATGACAGAGGAAAAAAACGCGTCCGGTCGCACGCACAGTTTACTTCGATCCCTATCAGTGTTCTCGACCTTCCTGCTGCAAAAATTGATAAAGTTTTGATGGATGGTGCTTGCGAATTTGCGATGCGAATTCTCAGAACGTCGGTCAAGGTTTACACCTTTGGTCGACCAATGTTTGAGAAATCGATGGAAGCGTTGGCGAAAGCTGGCATTCCTTACTACACGCACGAGCCGGCTGACCAATCGGCAGTCAAAGTAGTGCTGAGCGGGTACAACATACCAAGCACGCCGGAGGAGCTCAAAAAGTCCCTCAAAGAGCAAAACGTTAACCCTCGAGAGGCCAAGGTGCTCTCGCGCAAGAAAACAGTCACAGGGAATCATTTCCTGTGGCTGTTGTACTTCGACCGGGGATCGGTGAAAATCCAAGATCTCCGCAAAGTGAAGGCTGTTGAAAGTTTTCTGGTCGGGTGGAGGTATTTCACCAAGCGGCCGACTGACGCAGCACAATGCCACCGGTGTCAACGCTTCGGACACGGGTCCCGGTTTTGTACCTTGGCGCCAAAATGCGTCAAGTGTGGTGACGCTCACCTCACGGCGAGCTGTGCGCTTCCCCGTAAGGAGTTTCTGGACAAGGATAAGACCGCTGAGCAGCAGAAGGAAAAAGTAAAGCGGCGAACTGCGATGGCAACCACACGGCAAACTACCGCGGGTGCACCGCGCGGAAGACGTACCTTGAGGCGCTGGAGAAGCGGAAAACCCCAGCGACGCATCAGCCTCCTAGGACTTCGACTGGTCGTCCCTCGACCGGTAACCCGAACCCGCCAGGATTTAGCCGCACTTACGCCAGCGTGGCTGCCAACGGAAACGGTCCGGCTCCGGACAACACGAGTGATGGTGGCCTCTTCACCCTCACAGAATTTCTCTCGCTGGCGAGGGATATGTTTAGCCGTCTCAGTTCCTGCCAATCTAAGCTTGAGCAGTTCTGTGCGCTGCAAGAGCTGATGGCGAAGTACCTGGGGACTGCCTAGGTCTGAAAACCACGATGTGAACTAGCTTTTCGACGTCAGAATAAATCTGACATTTATCCCTCTGTGATATAGTTTTAAGTTTCTCTTCCCTCTATCCAACTATTAGCAATTTTAGCAGTTTTTTTGTAATTGAATTTTTCTGCTTTCGTTAAATCTCACCAAGTATAACAAATTAATGTAATCCAATGATTATTGATAATGCTGTAGCTGCAAGGATCTCCATAACTCTACACTAGTTTATAAGTTAAAACAAAATGTATTATGCTTAGTACAAGAAATAAACATGAATTGAATTGAATTGAATTGAAATGAAAAATGTTTTGTATCTATGCAACTGGTTAATGTTTGATTAAGGAAATATGATATTTATTCATAAAAATCTTGTAATACCCTATCAATTTCAAACCTGTAAAAATTTCGGTTGTAGCAGCTTATTCCAAGCTGAATCAGAGCAGATCGGTGTTATTTGTAGACAACAATTATGTTATAATCTATTTCGTTCTTGTGAAAATAATATTTTAATGCGGTTTTATGATTTTAATTTCTGAATAAATCCCACATATTCAAAAAATCAGTTAAAACAACATTTTCAAAATGTTGAGCGGTTTGCAACCTGAACTTGTTTCTTGTCTTATTTTGCACATTTTGATGAGAAAATGGCACATGAAACACATCATTTGACAAGTTTCCTAGACTGTTATTTAAAAGTTTCCAATAAATGATTAAAGATTTTAAAACAAATAACTTAAAATAGAGATATCTCGGAAATTTCCCGATGAAACATTTCACTCTTAGAAGCTATGGATAGCTGAGAAAATTTCCTATAAGACACATTTGAAAGTAGCGATGACTATTTTTTCTTCTTAAGGTTGAAAAAAAAATAAACAAAAAGTGGGCAAAATATCTATTATAGTGAAACGAAAGCCGAGATATGTATAACCGAACTTGCTAGAAATTTAAATTGCAGCTAATACCCACAAAAAACATTCCAAAAGGGCGTAGCTCCAAATCGTGTTTACATGAAATCAGATTCCAGATTCGGAGTCAGCGGCAAAAATTACTATAAGAATGCATACCTTGGCCTTTAAGTCATATGCTTGCAAAGTCGTGAAATTAGTAGGCCTTGCTGGTGAATTGAATTCTGAGAAATTTTGAAAATTGTCACTGGTTTTTTTCACTTTCTCACTTTTCACATAACTAAAATATCTCGGCTCTGGAGTGTCGAAATTTCATTATTTTTTCAGACGGAAAAATATCCGTGGTGCTGCATGTATTAGTTTTACTGGGAAAAGTGGGCAACTCTAAATTAAATTAGCATTTCTGAAAAAAGTTCCAAAATATGCAATTTTTTCAACATAATTCCGCCTGGGAATTACCAAAAACATAAATTTTGGTCAAATACTGATAGTGCATCTTAATTTATGGACAAAAATCTATCATTTGAACATGATATAAACCTTAATGAAACAGTTTTTTTTATTTCGTGCGATTTTAGAAAGTTTGATTATGAAGTGAGCACCTAGGATTCCTCGACATGACCTCACAATGGGACAGGGTCTTTGAAGACTTTTTTGATTTTTGTTCATTAAAATTCGCGTTCAAGGGACATTCATAACAAACAATACATTGAAGAGAAGGCTATTATCCACAAAAAAAAGAAATTATTATTAAATGGTTTTTCTAGAACAAATACTAAACAAAATTGACGATATCCACATAATTCATAGCATGGGGGGTAGCCATAAAGGTATTTAAAAACCCTATCAAACAGAGAATCGGGTTGTTTTCTGGGAAACTTACTCTTTTAAATTATGCTGTTTGGTGAAATAAAAGCTGTTCCAAGACATGAGAAGAAAAAAACAACAGAATAAAATCTGCTAGTTTCAAAACGACTTAAAGTTAACAATTAAATCGCCAAAGCTCAAACTTTTCAAGCCACATAAACCTTTTTGAAGTTTGACCAATCACCCAGTTCGTTATGCATAAGTGAACCCCACTTAATAATACACCCACTTTGTACGAAACCATTAAACCCGATTCGCTTCTAACAGGCCAAAGTGTTCTCCAGGCGCTTAACGAACTGCAAAAACCCTTCCAGAACAGAACACCAAACTATACCCTGCTCCCCAGTTCCTACCCGCTTCATTCGGTTCCATCATGTTGTTCTAATTGGTCCAATTTTCAAATCACCCTACGGGTCTTTTCCCTCCTTCCCAAGAATCGGAACAAAAAATTCGAAAAACTAGAACACAAAGTGTCACTTGACAATGGGGGGCTGGAGGTACTTGGGGCAGGGCTGGTCGAACAGAAGCTTTAGTCACCTCTTAATAATGTGTTTTTGCTGGTGTTTGGACTCTACTGTCATGCTCTTCCCCGGTTAGCCGAGGGGTTGCTCTTGCTTTGTTCCTGGTGGGGTGTGGCATCCGGGATCCCGACGACAAATTTACAGATTATTTCCCTCTCTTAAAATAAGTGGTGACTTTTGACAATATTTTGAAATTTCTGTTTGAAAGATTCTCAGACTCTTCATTACCTGGAAAAAAATTCCACTCAAAAATTGAAAATGATTTCCACCTACTTCACATCTTCTTGAGCATGTTCCACTGACTGGATCAAAAACTCTAAGGCAAAAACGCCCCCAAGTCTGCTTCACACTTGGCACAGATATCGATTGTCGATGTCGGGGCCAGCACAAGCTCTCCAAGTTGCCCGACTGGGAACTGGATTAAAATTAGCAATTGATTCAATCCCCAATTGTAGCCCGGTTTCCTTCCTTTCCGGGGGAAAAACTTGGTCCTTCTAACTTTTGCTGCTGTTGCGTGCGTGTGTTTGTGTTTATGGGAAGAAGTTTGGTTTGTGTTTTTGCTCTATTCTAAGTTTGTAGGTTGGTTTTAGATATATGGTGTTGACGCTGTTAACTACAGCTGAGGAAGTTAGTTGATTGGTTTTGTATCAAGAATTTGCTTTAAAATTTTAAATTTATTTAAATATATTTTAACAAGAGTTAAACTTCAACATCTTCTTTTTAAAAAAATTACACAAAGCATCAATCTTAAAGTTTAAAATCTATTTTCTTTAAACTACTCGAAAATTTCTCACATCCCCCATTGAAAGCCTTTTCAACCAGCTAAAAACTGAACAAGCAAACTTCCCGCAGATTACCCTCCATCTTGGCAGATTAAACTGGGAGATCTTTAGGGAAAAAACTTCCGAAATAATCCCGAACAATGACTGAAAGGTGCAATTCTCGCCGGGGTGTTGTTAAACAAGAAAAATGTCCTTGCGAGATTTTCCTTTCGTTTGTTCTGCGTGACGGAAAGTTTCAGCAGCCCTCCCAGCAGCTGGACGAATGAAAATGGAAATGGGAAATCCTCTCTCCGGAGGGGAAAATCTCTCCCTCCCCAGGGGAGCTTGCGGTGGCAGTGACAAATGTTTTTGTGCTTGCTTGCTTTTTTGGGGGTTTGTTTTTGGGAACCTGTCAAAGGCTGTCAAAGAGCGAATGCTTTTTGGGGGCGGTTGCTTTAATCTTAGAATCGAATCGAATTTATAATCGAGATTGTAGTCTGGAGTCCAGACTTAAGACTCGATTTCGGACTCTGGGATTGAAACTTAAACATTGGGTAGCCTAGCAAGTCAATGGAAGACATTAAAACACTAAGAAAGTTTGGAGCAATGTTGATACTCTTTAAATTGTCATGTCGTGAAAATGTGAAACAATGTTGACCAGTTTTATAAGTTTTGGCTCGGTTGAAGTGCATCTGAATGTGAGTAATTCTCTATGTTTTTGCACATCGCCTTTTATTTGTATTTTTTTTTATTCGGACAAAGCTTTGCTCATGCATTTCCTGTGTCAAAAGAGCCATTTTGCATCATTAGTTTTTCCATAGAAATTTTCGGGCTGGCCATACAACTAATTTTACCTAAAGCATGTATAAAATTTAAATCATCAGAAACTGATGAAAATTTCACCAGTTCCAGATATAAAATTACACATTTTTCTACACAAAATCTGCTACCATTTCTCCAAAAATAAAAAAATAAAACAAAAATAGTATCAAAAATAATTATTTGATGCAAAAAAAAAATGTTATAGAGAACAACATTTAATTTTTTCATAAAGTTGATAATTTTTGGCAACATTTTTCGAAAAAGCAAGGAAAATGTTAATTTTTTTGCATATTTTGCACTCTTGCCGAAATATTATTTTAAAGCTGAGAAAATTGCAAATAAATTTTTTTTTCGTGTTTTGATTTTTTGTACGGATTTTTCACTGAACTGGATTTATTAAAAAATTGATATAAACAACTTAAGCATAAACATAAGTAAAACAAATTATATAAAAAAATCTCAGAGGAAATCTTGACCTTTTCAAACCCTTTTCAAATTTGTAAATCTGTTTGATTGCCGAATAATATTTAATTTTTTTATGTGAATTAGGGTGACCTTGATTTTTAGAACAAAAGAAGAAATCAGAGGATTTTTTTTCTGTGGCATCAAATTGCTGTGGCAAATTGCCGTGGCAAGAATTGCTAATAAATGTCGGTTTGTGATTTTTTTTGCTTTTTTTCCAATATCGTGTGTTTTAATGTCAGAATAAGCATAAAATTGCTAATTTTATTTAAAATTCAAATTAACGTATTGCAATGTTTTCTAAATAGTTTTATATTTCTTGCACTTTGAAAAAAAAAAAAACAATGCAAATACGTTAAAAAGTGGGTTGATCAAAAAATGATTTTGGACAGTATGAACGGAGAACTTTGACATCCATATTGCATGTTTGAAAATTATTCAAGAATAACTGCGTGGTTGGCCATATTCCTAGTTTCACCAGGATATCTGGAATCGGTCTGTGGCAAAAGTGGCAAAATTTGTACAAAAACGATTCTGGTGATCATAAATGCAAATGAATTTGAATCCTTGTTTAGAGGTTTTTTTATTTGATCAAGAATTGACCACTTCGTATACTATAGGTTTCCCAGAATTCTCCGGAACCGATTACGGTTAGGCCAGTGGCCAACAAAGCAATCCCAAATACCAGTTTTGAGTTGGTGTTTCAACATATTTTCAGGTTGATAACGGGAAACTTGCGTTAAAAAAAGTAAAATATTTATTTTCAAAATTACAATGTAGTTACTACATTGTTTATGAACCACTTAGTTTTCGTAAAAATGTTCCAAATTGCTTCAAATTTTAATCAAATATTCGCAAACATGAATTTTTGATATCCATCGTTAAAAAATTATAAAAACTCAAAACGTAAAAAATACAGGGTGGCAAGTTTAATTCCCCCATTATGCAATATGGCCGTTGCAAATATTTTTCAATGTTTATGTCGCCCCCCATCAAAGTTCTGAATAATAAGGGTGCAAAAAAAATATTTAAAAGAAATTAAAGTTTAATCAACTGAAAACCAGTTAAAATCCATTTTCCTGCGTTAATAACCATATTTAGCATGTTTGAACTGCTTTTAAATTTTCATGAAATACCAATGTACAGTCCCACAAAAAGGTTTTTTTTTCGCGAAAAAAAATTCTTTCAATATATTAAAAACTAATGATTGGAAAGCAACCAGACCCGTGTAAAATGCATTTTAAAACACTTTTTTTTATCCAAATGTTGAAAGCTAGGCTTATAATTTCAATTTCTATATATTTTTTTTATTTTTTTGCCGGCCCCTCCCCCCCCCCCCTCCCCCTTGACTTTGGTCAGAGCCGAGGGACATAAACTTCAAAAAATATTTGCAACGGCCTAATAACAATATGAAAATCGCAAAATAATTTCGAAAGACAAGAGAATTGCTCATATCATTCGCTAACAAAAATAATGTATACCAATCGTTAGTTCACAACCTTTTTTTGAAATTTTGGGAAATTCTTCTGATTTTACTAGTTAGAGATTTTATATAATTAGTGGTGGTACGAAACACACTTCCGTATGGTTTGGTGGTATTTTAGAAAAAGTTCATTATTATTTGGAAAAAATATATATCAAACCCCTTCAAATAAAATCAATTTAAAACAAAATGTCTCCCATTTTATATCAAGACCTAAAAATGAGTTATTTATGTGAAGTTATGAAACTTTTTGTGTATTTTTCTGATATATTTATTTTTATTAGGCTTATCTAACGGATTCAAAAATAATCTCTCTAGAAACTATATGAAGCCTGGTAAAACATACTTCTAAAATCAATAAACTTGTTAATACCATATTATTCAATTAATTTAATTTGTTGTTAAATTGGAGCTTTTCTACAGCACATAATTTTCACCCTTCTTTCCTCAGCAAGTAAGTCTATTTGTTTTTCTAGAGCCATTTAAGAAAAAAAAACACTCCCTCACAAATCGTTCCCCCTTTCTGAAAAACTCCTCGCACTTCACTAAATTTCCTCACAAAAGTTAACTCCACCAAGTAGGCACAAAAGCCATCAGGCTTTTCAAACTCTTCGGAGCATTTAGTAGCTTGCAGTGACGCCCAAGGTAGCTTCATAAAATATCCTAACCTTTATTTTCGTTTCACCCCTTTCTTTTTTCGCTGTATCTGTCTCACCAACCCTTCCCCAAGCAAGTGGGGGAGTGGAATTTTCCCGGGAAAATCATCTCGTCGTCGACGGCAGACTGTTGCATGCGTCTGGGTTGTTTCTCTTCTTCTTTTTTTCTCTCTTCAGCGAGGGGGAGCCAAAGTAGCTTTTTTTTTGTTATGCTTTGGGACTACCCCCGAATAAAGGGGTGAAAAGCTGCTTCATTATCAGGGTTTTTCCTCACTCCCCCCGCGAAGCGATGTGAAACTCTGCGGGGGTGGTTGGGGGAAATTCCACGTGGCTTAACAAAGTAGGGTGGGGGACGTTTGTTTAATTCCAAAGGTAGAACAAGAAGGGGTGGCGGTCGTGACGGTACAATTTTGAGTGGAAAAATATTACCTTTCCAGCTCATTTATTTTTTTCTTGTTCCTGGTGGAGCGAGCATAAAAACAAGTGACTTAATATTTTTTCAACCCCTTTTCTGGGGTTTAATTTTTCGTGGGGCGGACCTACCCCAGGGGGGAATGAAAAGAAAAGGTTGGTGCCTTCTTTTTTTTTTTGTTGCTTCAAATTTTCCTTAACGAGCAAAATGGTGGAAAAGATAGAAAGGGTGAAAGAAATGAAAAAAAAAGATGATCCAAATAAATCGGACAAAGGTTTACTTGCTTAATGTGATGCGAGTGATTGATGAGGGCGGCGGATGATTTTTTTTCTGCTCGGTCATCGGTTAATTACCGGAAGGGGGGGGTTTCAGCCGGAGGAACCTTGTTCCCAAATACTACGGGTATTGATGGGGACTCAGCTAGCTGTGGCTGCTTACCCCGTTGAAACATCTGTAAAAATGACACCCAACATGGGCAGGATGATTGATTGGTCTGATTTTGCAAAAAGGTGAGATGGTGAATATTTGTTCAACTTAATTATTTTGCTGGAATATGTGTGGTATTCTGGTAAACTAGTTTTCAAATATTTTATAATTGAGTAGTTCTATGAGCCTTAAATTGCATACAATTGGCATACTTGCAACATTTAATCGTGATTCGTTCATCCATTAAAATATCCAATGAACTTTGGAAAGTTGTCACCAGAATGTAACAAAATTTGTTAAATGTGCGATGGTTAAATGGTTTTGGTTTTTGGCATACTTTTTTAACTACTCATTATTGAAAAAATAGATGAACTCACAGAAAAAATACCTTATAAAAAAAAATTAAAGTGATTTTTTTTGAAAAGGTTGGAAAAGTTACAAAAATGTTACATAAATGTAAAAAAATATATTTAATCGACTGAAAAATTCTGTAAAAATTGTTCGCGATTGCAAGAATTAATTAATTAAAAATAAACATAAAATCCTCCTTGAAACCCGGTAGACTTAAACCTAGTACATTTTTAAGGACTACGCATTTTTGAATTTAACCTTTTGTTCACTTTTAACTTGTCATTTTGGCCTTATGCCTTTCAACCTTTTGATTAACACCTAAAATTAACATCATAATTAGCGCTAGTGATTTAAAATCATGGTAAAATATCGAAATTTCGCGTTATATCAAAAACATAATATTGGAATTTCACTGTATTCTAAAATCGGCTTAAAATAAACGTGAAAATGTGTTCTTTTAGCATAACTGTGAACAGAAAAGTGTCTCAATTACTGAATAAATTTAATTTTAACATGTATTGGTTTTTTAAACCAATTGATTGAAAAACATAATTGTAATTTAAAACATCCAATTTATTAAAAACTATTTTCTTCATATTGAATATACTTGTAAATTGCTTAATTTAAATTTTTAAATTTTTGATTTATATAAATTTTATATAGATTTCAAAATAAAAAGCTCAATATCATCACAAAATAGTTCAAAATCGGCCATGCAATTTTGTATTATTTGGAAACTGCATCCAAAAATCTTGTTAAAAAATGTTATAAAGTGTTTGAATTAAAAAATAAGCGGAAATTTCACGGTATTTACCAAATTTCATGGGTAGGGAAAAATTTCACGGATTACCCGGCTTTCACGAAATCGCGAAAAGTCACTACATAAAACTAAAATGGAATTACTGGTTCCACTTTTGAGTACATTTTTTGTTTTTATTTTTGACAATGATGTAGTTGTCAAAAGTTATTTTAGTTATTTCGATGGTTGTAACTTTTTTCCTTCAGTAGATTTACTCGATTCTTTAACCACTCGCAAACTCCATTCTCAACTTTGAATTAATCAGCTATTAAAAGGTAATCACAGCTTGGGAAATTCACAAAAGTTATGCGGTTCGAATCCCGAGGCGGACGCAAAAAATTCTAAGTGTAAAATATAGGTATTCGGTGCCCTCTCCCCGTGCCCATACCTTCACACTTAGGAGACCCGGGAGGCGGAGTCTTGTCGCAAAAAGAACGATACACGCCTGTGGAACCGTAGACGAAACCGCAAGGTTTAAGAGGGCCACATTATAAGGTGTTACGTCGATTCCGTTTTTTTTTTATGCGTAAGCAACGAAATAAATCAAATGAAAATAAAACCAAAAGGTATTTTATTTTTTCAAAAATATAATAATTTTAGTTGATTTGTTTCTACAAATATTTTATTCTAAGAAATCTTATAATTTGCCCTATTGAAAAAACAAAATACTTGTAAAAATGATGCCTCGTTCCTTCATATTAAACTATTACAAACTGAATCTTTTTTGAAAGTATGTTTAAGATCTTACCAAAAGGTATGCTCGATTTTTTAATTTAAAATGTTTTTAAAGAGGATTATTAAAGTTAGTTAATTTGAAATTATTTGATGAGATAGACAAATTTAACTTACTTTTAAGGTTTTTAGAAGAAAAAAAATAGATAAAATATGATCGACACAAAATTCAGATTGAATTATTTTTATGTAGTGATGAAAATAGACTATATTGAAAAAAGTAGATTTTTTGAGAAAATTAAATTTAAGGTTAATCTTATATTTAATCGATGTAATTTCCAAAGAAAAAAACCTAGCTTAATAGTATTACAAACTTATTTTTTTCATTAAATCATTTCCATTAGAAGAAAACATCGATTTCCGGGCAGATGGTTGTAACAAAATTCATGTCATTTAAATAACAAATACTGTTAAAATAACAGAAAGTGTTATGGAATCTTCTTTAAAAATCCATTTTTGTATAAGGGTTTAATAACAGTTTATGTTATCACAGCAAAGTTTGTTATTGGTGTGATGTTAAATAAATTTTGTTGAAGGCCAAAACAACTTGGAAATAACATTTTTTGTTATTGAAGAATACCTCCAATTGTTATTGGGATGATCGGATTCGTTGTTAAAATAACAGAAAATAATAACAAAGATTTGTTCGAAGAACAACTAAAAATGTTATTAGTCTGTTATTACAATAACAATCCAATTACAAAAAATTCAAAACGACGAATAACAAATCTTGTTATAAAAAACATAAAATGTTATTGGCCTAGTATTTTCAAATATCAAAAAATGTTTTTCCCAAGTTATTTCCGTCTGCTCGGGTTTCGCAATTTTCAGTTTTTCATATTTTTACTGAATTACGTTATTTTCAACTTAGCTGAAACCATCAAATCTCAAATATTTAAATTATCATTACATGATCTTTTACGATACTATCATACAACCGAAAAATAGCTTGTAGCTGAATCTAATTTTCTTAGTTTATTTTGAAGATTTCTTAAATATTATTTTTAGTTTCTTTGAGATTCTCTTTTCGGAATATAAATAAAACACCTTGTTTATTCTTACATGTATTTCACGGAACATTATTATTATATTGGGCAACTAAATTAATTGCATAATTTGTAATTTTATTTTTTTTGTTAAAACAAAGCTTGATCTGACAATTTTTATTTGAGGAACATTGCTGGAAATGGGATCCTTTGAATTTCTTTCATTTAAAGTTTTATAAAAATTGCATTCATTGCAATTTTTTAACTTTTCATAATAATATTGTAATCATTTTAACATCAAGCGGAGAGTACAATCTATGACTTATTTCATTCCACGTTCATATCCCTGCACATCATTTATCGACACTGACGACGTGTCTTCAACTTGAACAAAAAAAAGCATTCCTGGTCCCAAACGAAGCGCGTTTTGTTATGATTGGTTTGGATCATGCAAAGAATCGGTCACCATTGGCACCGACTATCAATGCCCCTTTTTCGCAGTTGGAAAAAAATCTCTGCCCTAGGCATTTTTCTGTGGCCATCATTCGGAATTACTCCGTTTCAGCAGAAAAAAAAAATGACGAAAAAAGGAGTCCCTCCAGGCTCGAAGCAAAACAGCCTACTCTCGCTCTCGAAAAGCGCTTTCCATCATCTCTGGTCCAGTGTACGATTCGGTGTGAGGAAGATCATCGATTGAGTCCGGTCAGTTGCCCTGGAGGTCCGTTCTGGCAGCCCAGCTTTGATGAGTTTGGATCTGGTGAACATTTCACTGTTTATGGAAGCAGCTTTTTTTTTTCGATGCCAGTTTTTTTCCTCCTCTACCTTTCCTTGAAGTTTGGACAGATTGGATTTTTTTCCCTGACCGGGCCAGAACGGACTCTTTTCTGGGCTTCTACTGCGGGATACACCTATCAGGGGGGTGTGAATAGAGGGTTCAATATATGACAATTCCAGAACTGTGAAGCGCAGCACTTTTTGGGATTGATGAATGTGCTTTCGAGGCCTCATCTGCCTCGGGGGGAAGCAGTCCCCGGTGGAGTGATTCATCGTTTCTGCGCCACTTTTGGACACGGTTGGACACGGAACCGGTGTGCAAGCTTGCTTTCCGCAGGATAGACTGCTGATGTTGGTCTTTGGGGTGGGATGGGGGAGTGGGTGAAAAAACGAGTGATATCAACGACTGCTCACGTGAGATGATGACCTAGAACTCGTTGCTGGTTCTGGTGGCTGGACCATCGAGACAGGCATCTTGCTATTTTGATTTACTAATCATATTTGAGTTTTTCTATAGCTATAGCATTTAAATTTATATTAAGATTTGGATTTGTTCTAAATTATTACAATCTGTTTTTTCGGACGAAATTTGACAGAATTCTTCCAAAATCAAAACAACTATCATTCGGCAGAAAAAAAGGAAGTTGACAAACAATGAAAAAGAACTCATTTGCTTGCTTCCTTTTAAATATGATTGTTTGATTTAATAAAAACACTGTTTAGAAAATGAGTTAACATGAGGTAGCCATCAAACTAAACCTATAAACTCACGCAAGAGAGGCACAATATGTTTGTAATACATAGAATTTTATTGAAATTAGATTCAATTTTCATTAAAATTTGTAAAACTTTCAATAGTAACATGAAACAAACTTCTTTTTAAAAATATTTCCCTTGAACAAATACTGAAACATATATTTTTGGTAGCTACTTAATTTCAATTTTCAAGAAAAAGCTTTTTTTTTGAAAAGAATAAAAAAAAAGTTTCAAGGATGTTGTGGTTTGAAAAAAAAATCAAAACATCAAAAAGTATATTTTAGATTGTAAGAATTTGAACTAGGGCTATAAACAATGTAAATCGTTAGCAAAAAATAATGAACAGATTTTTAGTTTTTTTTTCTTGCGGGTATTTCGTTTGAATGTAATGGAAACGGTTAAAAAAGTTTGTATTGAAAGTTTCATTTTCCTGATCAGATCATCAACTGCCGAAAAAGCAGTCACAGAATTGATACAAATAAAAATAAATGTTCCTCTATTGAAAAAATCTTGTACAATGTACAAATACTAAAATGTATTAAAAAAATAAAATATAAAGGAAAGTATTCTATTTGTATGAGGTCTGTCAAAGACAAATTTTAAGTAATTTAAGAGCATTGGCCTAGCAATTTGTGTCGAAATACTACAAATGAAGTCTTTAAAAGACCTAATTTAAGGATAGAAAATTTAGGTAATTTAAGAAAACACAAACTACTTTATTTACACAAATTACTATTATTTGCAGATTCAATTTGACGATCAAAAGTTTAAGATAAAAAAAAAAACACAACCACATTTTTTCCAAAAAAGTATTATTTTGTTACGCATTTGCATCAGAGCCATAAAAAAACATTCAGAACAAATTTTAAACAAAAATGAAGCAATTTGAACCGTCATCAAGGGCAAATCAGGCCAAATGGGATGAATTGGAACTTTTGTTTTCGCAAACGGGCACGGAACAACAGAGTTAGTATATAGATTTCGGAAATATCAGATTAGCTTTGCTGCACTTGAAATACTCGAAATATTTGAAACACTGTAAATACCTGACATACTAAAATAATTGAAATAATTGAAATACTTGAAATACTTAAAATACTTAAAATACTAAAAATACCTAAAATACTTAAAATACTTAAAATACTTAAAATACTTAAAATACTTAAAATACTTAAAATACTTAAAATACTTAAAATACTTAAAATACTTAAAATACTTAAAATACTTAAAATACTTAAAATACTTAAAATACTTAAAATGCTTAAAATTCTTAAAATACTTAAAATACTTTAAATACTTAAAATACTTAAAATACTTAAAATACTTAAAATACTTAAAATACTTAAAATACTTAAAATACTTAAAATACTTAAAATACTTAAAATACTTAAAATACTTAAAATACTTAAAATACTTAAAATACTTAAAATACTTAAAATACTTAAAATACTTAAAATACTTAAAATACTTAAAATACTTAAAATACTTAAAATACTTAACATACTTAAAATACTTAAAATACTTAAAATACTTAAAATACTTAAAATACTTAAAATACTTAAAATACTTAAAATACTTAAAATACTTAAAATACTTAAAATACTTAAAATACTTAAAATACTTAAAATACTTAAAATACTTAAAATACTTAAAATACTTAAAATACTTAAAATACTTAAAATACTTAAAATACTTAAAATACTTAAAATACTTAAAATACTTAAAATACTTAAAATACTTAAAATACTTAAAATACTTAAAATACTTAAAATACTTAAAATACTTAAAATACTTAAAATACTTAAAATACTTAAAATACTTAAAATACTTAAAATACTTAAAATACTTAAAATACTTAAAATACTTAAAATACATAAAATACTTAAAATACTTAAAATACTTAAAATACTTAAAATACTTAAAATACTTAAAATACTTAAAATACTTAAAATACTTAAAATAATTAAAATACTTAAAATACTTAAAATACTTAAAATACTTAAAATACTTAAAATACTTAAAATACTTAAAATACTTAAAATACTTAAAATACTTTAAATACTTTAAATACTTTAAATACTTTAAATACTTTAAATACTTAAAATACTTAAAATACTTAAAATACTTAAAATACTTAAAATACTTAAAATACTTGAAATACTTGAAATACTTGAAATACTTAAAATACTTAAAATACTTAAAATACTTAAAATACTTAAAAAACTTAAAATACTTAAAATACTTAAAATACTTAAAATACTTAAAATACTTAAAATACTTAAAATACTTAAAATACTTAAAATACTTAAAATACTTAAAATACTTAAAATACTTAAAATACTTAAAATACTTAAAAAACTTAAAATACTTAAAATACTTAAAATACTTAAAATACTTAACATACTGAAAAAAATTAAAATACTTAAAATACTTAAAATACATAAAATACTTAAAATACTTAAAATACTTAAAATACTTAAAATAATTAAAATACTTAAAATACTTAAAATACTTAAAATACTTAAAATACCTAAAATACTTAAAAAACTTAAAATACTTAAAATACTTAAAATACTGAAAAAACTTAAAATACTTAAAATACTTAAAATACTTAAAATACTTAAAATACTTAAAATACTTAAAATACTTAAAATACTTAAAATACTTAAAATACTTAAAATACTTAAAATACTTAAAATACTTAAAATACTGAAAAAACTTAAAATAGGTGGCGAAGAAGATGGCGGTCGAGTTGGACGTGTACCGTGTGGCACCGGTTTGTTTTTCGATATTTGTGGCGTTGAAGTTGCGGAGCGGGTCGCGGAAGTGGTCGAGTCGTCGCGAGTGATTGCTTTCTTTTGGAGAGAGGTGGAGTTTTCTAGAAAAAGGTCGTGAAATTTGATTTTTCGCTTGATGTGTTGTGTTTTGTTTCGCAAAAGGTGTCGTCGGAAGAGTGCTGAAGTGGCGTTCTGCCCTCCGGAAAAAGGGTACAAATGTGTGTGTGACGGACTTGGTCCGGCTGGCATGAGTGTTGTGGTGAGCTTGGCTTCTAGCATGAGTGCGCTGCGCCGACAACACGGAAGCGGGAGATAATGGCGAACGGTTTTTGTGATGATTTGGATGCCATGAAACTTATTTTTTATGTGTCCGAAAACTTTGTGGAAAATCTGATGATGCTGCGTTCTCCGATCGGCAAAACATTTGTTGGCGTTGGCTTTGAGCCTAGCCATCCGTAGGAGGAATCATGGCTTTTTTGTAAGTTGCCTGTGTGCGAATGTGTGAAAGAGAAACAAAAGCAGTGATCGTGCGTTTTGAAGTGCCGGTTTTCTTTCTCACTTTAACATTCGTCCGCGAGTGTTTATGTATTAGTGTGACTGCAAAATTGCAGTACTAGAGCCGGCCAAGAAGAGCTGAAGTGTTTTAGTGGAATTGCAATCTTGGTCGAAAAGAAATTGGTCGAAATTGGAATTATTGTTACAATACTGAAAATGAACTTCATTAGCGCGTGTGAATATTAGTTTAGTTTTAGTTTAAGTTATGAGAGCATAATTGGGTAAATTGGTGAACGACGAACTCTGCCAATTTATGTCCCGAGATTTGAAAAAATGCGTAGTTTTGAATGCTGCTCATCTGAACCAGTAGTGAATGATGCTTAAACAAACAAAATAAGTTTTGGGCCGCCGTGTGCGCGTTTTTATAATTGTGTTGGGTGTGTATGACTGCTGCTGACTATCATGGGGTCGAAAAGAAAGCATCGTTTGTTGTCCTGTGCAAGAAAAAGGCTCCGTTGGCGCAGCAGTCGGTTGAGTGCGCACTTGTCAGCTGTTGTTTGCTGCCATACTCTAAGATGACAGAAATCGTTGCTGGATTTGGGTGAGAGCGTTCATTGTTTTTCTTTTTGTCTTTATTTATTTTGGTCGCGATCGCTTCTTTTTGTAAAATGTGCGAAGAGAATAGAAGATGTACGCATTTCAACGGTCGAAATTTACGCAGGGTCCAATAACGCGTTTTCTTGAATTTATTAAAAATTGTGTCAGACAGTTTATTTTTTGTTCGACTTGTAGCGCCAATCCATCCGATCGCTTGTTTTTTCGCGTTCGTCGCCGGTATGTTTTTGTTGTTTTCGGGCGTGTGTTAAAGAATGCGGCTGGCTCTGGTGGCTGCGATGACAACTATGCTAGTCCAATTTAAAGCGTCTTTCCGTCGGGTCACCGTGAAAATACCTCTTCTAAGCACTGTAGCTCGAAAAACACGCGACAAATATTGTTTCAACGCGATTATTCCAGTCCTGCTTAAAACATCGTAATTCATCAACCATTGATTAGTCACACATTTTATAATTATTTGAATGTATAAATCATCTTAGTTAAACTCTATACAAAAATGTTACGCTGAGTATAAAATTTCACCATTTAATTACATATTATTTTGATCATATCTTTCCACAGCCGGCTGTCTAAGATTGAATCATTTAAGCTAAACTCAACAGCAAATAAACGGGAATAGTCTCATCCGCAGCATCCGATTGTTTGCCTTGAGAATAATACATCACCCTATTAAACGAAATTTATTGATTATTGGGCCACATCATCATCCTTTATGATGAATCCTGGCCATTACCCATTCCCACTAACAAAATCCCAAGTAGAAGTAGTTTTCCGGCACACGCGGGGGTGTGGATATCGTATAGAACCCACCCTTGGTAGCAGCCTGTGCTAACTAACATTCCCGTCCCGTTCCCTCGAGATCTACAAACTGACATGGCGGGCGCCGTTGGTGGCCAATGACTGTTACCTATTAGCAACGGCTCTAGTTTTGATGATCGTGATGTTTTATCTTTTCAGCGCATTCATGCATGCTGTTGATAAGGGAAACATTATTTGATCGTTGAAGCGTATGACCGGTTGTGTTGATTGGATATTACGGTCCTGTTCAGCAACGGAGAAGGACAACCATGGGTGGTCTCTCATGCTCATGCTCATGCTCAAAATACTGAAAAAACTTAAAATACTTAAAATACTTAAAATACTTAAAATACTTAAAATACTTAAAATACTTAAAATAATTAAAATACTTAAAATTCTTAAAATACTTAAAATACTTAAAATACTTAAAAAACTTAAAATACTTAAAATACTTAAAATACTTAAAATACTTAAAATACTTAAAATACTTAAAATACTTAAAATACTTAAAATACTTAAAATACTTAAAATACTTAAAATACTTAAAATACTTAAAATATTTGAAATACTTGAAATACTTGAAATACTTAAAATACTTAAAATACTTAAAATACTTAACATACTGAAAAAACTTAAAATACTTAAAATACTTAAAATACTTAAAATACTTAAAATACTTAAAATACTTAAAATATTTAAAATACTTAAAAAAAACTTTAAATACTTAAAATACTTAAAATACTTAAAATACTTAAAAAACTTAAAAAACTTAAAATACTTAAAATACTTAAAATACTTAAAATACTTAACATACTGAAAAAAATTAAAATACTTAAAATACTTAAAATACATAAAATACTTAAAATACTTAAAATACTTAAAATACTTAAAATAATTAAAATACTTAAAATACTTAAAATACTTAAAATACTTAAAATACTTAAAATACCTAAAAAACTTAAAAAACTTAAAATACTTAAAATACTGAAAAAACTTAAAATACTTAAAATACTTAAAATACTTAAAATACTTAAAATACTTAAAATACTTAAAATACTTAAAATACTTAAAATACTTAAAATACTTAAAATACTTAAAATACTTAAAATACTTAAAATACTTAAAATACTTAAAATACTTAAAATACTTAAAATACTTAAAATACTTAAAATACTTAAAATACTTAAAATATTTGAAATACTTGAAATACTTGAAATACTTAAAATACTTAAAATACTTAAAATACTTAACATACTGAAAAAACTTAAAATACTTAAAATACATACAATACTTAAAATACTTAAAATACTTAAAATACTTAAAATATTTAAAATACTTAAAAAAAACTTTAAATACTTAAAATACTTAAAATACTTTAAATACTTAAAAAACTTAAAAAACTTAAAATACTTAAAATACTTAAAATACTTAAAATACTTAAAATACTTAACATACTGAAAAAACTTAAAATACTTAAAATACATAAAATACTTAAAATACTTAAAATACTTAAAATACTTAAAATACTTAAAATATTTAAAATACTTAAAATACTTAAAATACTTAAAATACTTAAAATACTTAAAATACTTAAAAAACTTAAAATACTTAAAATACTTAAAATACTGAAAAAACTTAAAATACTTAAAATACTTAAAATACTTAAAATAATTAAAATACTTAAAATACTAAAAATACTTAAAATACTTAAGATACTTTAAATACTTAAAATACTAAAAATACTTAAAATATTTAAAAAATATTAAAAATCCTTAAAATACTTCAAATACTTTAAATACTTAATATACTTAAAATACAAAAAAAAAACTGTTGAAGACAAATTGGCTAATAAAAATATAAAACTGTGAAATCAATTTGGAAATTCCTAGAAAATTGCTTTTTGGGAGAAATATAAATAATAGCAAAGTGTGCCAACTGGGCTTCGTCCGTCAGTTATCTTCGAAAGATGGAGTCAATACGACGTGACGAGTCCTGCAGCGTCAACAGAATATTCTCTGTTAGAGAGTGCCAATCGGAACATGCACGGTTATCGTTGCGGGCGTCACTTTTTTCTAGTTTTACTACATTCTGAAAACTGTGTATGTGCTTGAAAATATTTGTTTTTTTTTTTCCTTGACTTGAACTTGAAGTTGTGTAGATTTACTGAAATTGGGATAAACAAGGAATGAAAAGATTTTAAACTGAGTTTTCATAATAAGTTTTCGAATCAATAACTTTTCAATTATTATAATTTTTTCAGAAACCCACCCGAAACTAAATAAATCTCTCCACTTTCCAAATTGAATCCCTTGAATCGTATTCCTAAAAAGGCGCCTTCATACTTTATGAATGCGATTACTGCCATTTTGTATAGCTAATTTGTACCGGTTCCTTTTTTCACCAAACCCCTCCAAACAAAACTTCGATAAATTGGCTCCATTTCCGTTACGCCTAAAAAGTGAAAACCCCGGCTTTGATCAACACTTGGGAGGCCGGAAAAGAACAAAAATCGCGCGTAAAATTCAACGTTAACCTTCCCCTCGATTTAAACCTTCCCAAAGTGACGTTGACCGATTGGGGTCCACTTGCTGGGAGCGCGCCAAACATCATATTTCTTCAAACCCGGTCGTCCCTTAAAATCTTTGGGCCCAGGGTTGAATCAAAGTGTCGTCGTTACGGGAAAACGCTGGCAGTCCCAATTAATGGTCCGCATTCAAATTCGAAGCTTTTTTCCCTGGGTTGATGAAAGAGGCGAACTTCAAATAAACATGAACGCACACTTGCCTCCGGGAAGGCTAGTGAAGCCCCAAGGGCGCGATTCCACAGCTGTGTAAACTTAATTTCTTCAGCTATAAATCTCCACTTGGCTTGGTTCCATGGGCTTTGAGCGCTTCGAAGGTTCTGGTAGGGAGCGGTTTCGGGCGTGGAGATTCCACGCAAAGGAACGGTAATGAAATTTGCTAAATTAAGAATGTTGTTTTAACTGAAAAGGTGTTACGTTTAACAGAAATTGTATCAAATTTTAAAATCAGAGTATATATCGTTGTTTTATATTTGTTTATGCATTTCTATAATTTACAGATTTTTTAAGTTTTTTCAGTCCCTGTGCCCCTGTTTGTACTTTTATTACATTTGAGTAAATTATGCAGACAGAAGCATTCACATTTTAAGATAAATCACTTAAACTTGGTCACACGCGTTGTTCTAGATAACTCATTAAACTTTTTTAAACAAAAATCTACACGTAACCTGATTTATGCGCACAGAGGCAGCAAAGTTTTTTTTGTATGCATTCTTTAAAATTAAAAAAAAATGGAACTTAATGTGGATTACATTAAAACTTTTATGTCAATTAAGTGCTAGTGTTAAACATTAATTTTGAAAGGGCCTTATTTTACATCTTAGGCCGCTGCAAATATTTTTTAAAATTTATGTCCCCCCCCCCTTCAAGAACGGTTCGAGAAATCAGGGGGCAAAACAATATTTTTTCAAAAAACTTCAAAATTTTAAAGGGAATGGAAGTCTAACCAACTGAAAACAATTAGAAATGCATTTTCCTGCGTTTAAAATCATATTAAGCATGTCTAGGATCGATCAAAAATATTTTCAATTTTTGTGGAATTCCAATGTACATCACCGCAAAAAGTTTTTGTTTCACCGAAAAAAAATCTCTTCAATACTTGGTTATTTTGAAAACTTATAATTGCAAAACAGCTGGGCAGGTGTAAAATGCCCTTTAAAATACTTTTTTCATGCAAATGTATAGACCATCGCTTGTTATTTCAATTTTTATTTTTTTGCCCCTTCCCCCTCCCCTCGACTTCGACCAGAGTCGAGGGACATAAACTTCAAATAATATTTGCAACGGCCTTAATCTCTTTTCAAAAATTACTCTTAGATTCAATTTGTTAATTATATTTTTATTGGAGAGATCCGAAAATGTCTTATGTCGTAATGTTTTACACAGAAAGTTTAGATGGATTTACCTAGAGCGTCCAATTTCCCGTCCCGGGATTTCCCGAAAAAAAATATTTCCCGTTTCCCGGGAAATTTCTTGATTTCCCGGGAATTCCCGAAATTCAAGCGGAAGTATCCATTTGCTTAATTATTTGGTACATTTTTTTAAACCTACAAAAAAAAATAATAATAATGCGAGAACTAAATTTTATTTTATTAAATTCAATTTACTGTTCTTAATGAACTTATCAGTTCGTCTGAAAATTTCATGTCAAGATTTATTTCAGATGATATTAATTTCTGAAGCATTCACAACTAGGAATAGATCTTGTTTATGAAAACAAATTATTAAAATATTGGTAAGCTTTTTAAACGGAAATTCTTGTTATATCATTTGAAAATAAGGTAACTCTTCCCACCAGATCAAAATTGTTTTTTAAGTTTTGTTTACCATGACCAAATTTGAAGAAAATTGAATTGGTATCATTAAATGTCTCTAAGAGGATTTTTGCTAGAAGAATTAGGTTAATTTGCTTAAAACAGTCAAAAGTTAAAAATGTATAGAGCACTAGAGCTACCAAGGGCGTAAGGTTTAAATCTGAAAATACTTAACAACTTTTTTTTCTATGAAAATTCTTTTAACTTAAGTCTTATACTAGGCCGAATCATTTTTAAATCATTAAAAAACTACTTCGTATTATATAAAAAGTGCCCAAAAAATGCAAACATATTTCAAATACTCGCTCCAAACATTTGAAAACTTTGAGTTGTGATTACATAAAAATGGTATTTCAAGTGAATAGCAGATTTTTAAGTTAAATTCAATGCTTATCTATTGATTCATGAGATTAAACCAGTAAGATTTGTTCTGGATAAAACATTTGCCATTAAAAACATATTTCCTTTATTATTTTATTTCATTTTAATGTTTTGCCATGAAAAACATATTTGCTGCACACACCAAATTTTATTTGCTGAAATTCATTAAAATTTTACTGAATTTTCATCTACTGAAATTTCAGTAAACGATTCAGTAATTTAGATTTTACTGAATTCTCAGTTAACTGATATTTGTCACTTTGACAGATGATTTACTGAAATTTCAGTAAAATGGTTGTCAAAACAACTGAAATTTCAGCAAAAGAAACGTCAAAATATTTTGCTGAAAATTCAGTAATTTTCTTGTGGCAGTTTGACAGATCATTTGCTGAAGATTTAGCTATCGTTGCTGGTATTTCAGTTATCAAAATTTTATTTTTCTTACCTTTGTTTCTAAAAACACAACACATTTGAAGGAGGATTTTCTCTCGGCAGCATCCAAACAATATAAGTCAAAATGACATTTCAGTTTGACAGATATGCAATTACTGATTTTTCAGCAATGTTTTTGTTCATTACTGAATTTTAGCAAAATTTATGTTTACTGAATCGCATTCAGTTATTTATTTTACTGAAATGGCAATCCAAAATTTGCTGTGCATGATTTTTTTAAAATTTCAACTAAATTATCAATTTTATTCTTTATCATATTCTCTCAAACTGGTCACAGAGACGTATTCAAAAGCAATTTTATCGTTTTGGAGCATAGATTCATTTTACTCACTTTCCAAACACTGTGATAAAAAAATTATATTTAGCTACTTCTTATCAATACAAAATACTAACCATTATTTTTTGATATTTTGAACTAATTGAAAGATAGCTTATATATTTAGAAAATTTATATATTTTCTTGAAGTTGTACTTTTTTTTACAAGCAGCCAAGGCATTAATTGAACCTAAAACTTATTTTGACCATTGTAGTTGCTATTTTATACTATTTTGTTGCAAAATATTATCCAAAACCAGGATCAGAACAATTTTCGATAAATTTCAAATTTCCCGGGAATTCCCGGGATTTCCCAGGAAATTTGTTGAAATGTTCCCGTTTCCCGGGAATTTTGTAACCCGGGAAATTGGACGCTCTAGGATTTACCTAAAACAAATGTTTTTTTATTTTTTGAATTTAAATCTGATTTCAAAACAAAAAATTAAGCATATAATTATGTTTTCAAACGTTTTTTTCAAAGTTTCCCATTTTATTTAAATTTGGCAACACTGCCAAATATTGCTTGGGTTGAACTTTTTGATTGGGATGAAACTATTTTTTGCGTGCTGTTCGTACAAAATGAGCATGTGAATATTTTTGAATCTGTATCTTCAGAAGGCATTTTCTAATCGATTTGGTGTCTTCCGCAAAGTTTTAGGTTATGACTAGGACTTTCTTTAGGAATTATTAAGTTCTTAAAATCAGTAAAATAGGGAACTAAAAATAAATCATATGAACTCACGATGCGAAATCTAGTAGAGGTATGAAGGTTCTTAAAAATGGAAATGATTTCAGGAACAATCAAAATATTGTAAAACTAAATTTAAAAAAACTTTCAAATGCAAAATTAAAATTTGCTATCAAAAATAACTGACCATGCTTTTTATTTATTGTTTTCTTTTGTTTTTGTTTTTTTTAAAGACATTTCAAGGTGACATTTTTAGAAAATGTTCAGATGTTTCGGAATTTGAAAACATTTTTGCAATAAATAAATATGAAGTACTTTACAGTTTGCCAACAATTTTGTTGACTTTGGTTGCCGAGATAAAGCCTCTAAAAATAACATTCAGTCAAAATAGCAACCTTCCCCCTTATATAACCTGAACTTTATACCATCTTCTGGACTTGAGTGAATAACGTTTTTTTTATTAAATTAGAAATCGTTTTTTAGCATGACTTTTGAAGTACTTTTCTAAACTTAATTTTCTGTTTTTCTTTTTTTTATAAAAGTATTTCGAAATTTATTGAACGTCCTCAACAGCTGAAAATGTATAGAAAAAATGATTTTGATCCATTCAAAATAAAACATATGATTTTAAAATTTCGAAATTATTTTAACGAAAAGAACAGAAAATTAAATAAGAGTTTCAAATAGAAACATTGATTGGATGACACTGAGAAATACTATTTTTTTCATTTTTTTTGATGCAAACAAAAAAAACGAAGTTGACTTTTATAGCTGTTGGCCACCATTGCTAGTACCAACCACTAGTGTCTTTTATCTACAAGGACTTCGCCGCCCTGGGCTCATAAGTGTATGAAAGTATTGGCACGGAGCGACGGCGCCGAATACCCATATTTACACAAAGAATTTTAGAGCGCCCGCCGCGGGATTCGAACCGGCGACCTCTGGATTGTGAGTCCAGTGCGCGGTCCGATTGATCCACACGGGCGGGATCCAAACAGCTGAACATTATTTGAAAAAAAAACCTTGAATGACTTTAACTTGAAAATGGTTCACTTTAAAAAATAAATAAAGAAATTTTCCAGTGAAAATTTGATTTTGCATCTAAACAAGATTGTTGAAATTTTGTTTGACAATAGTTAATTTTTTTTTGCATAAATATCACCTATTAAAAAAAAACTTCATTATGCCATATCATACCAGATTTTAAACCATAGCGTAAAAGAAGACTTTGTAGGCCCCTAAAAACAAACCAAAATGTTCGAAAATTAAACTAAATGTGTATTTTGAGAATTCAACTTACTGTGATAAAAAATCAATTTAAGAAAAAAGTTAATTTTGGTGCATCACAAATACCGTTCACAGGATAGTAATTTTAGAACTTTTATGAAAGATTTTGGACGAATCAAGTGTGCAAAATGGCTTCTTGGTCATAAAGAAAGCCATTAGAAAGGTAAGGGCAAGTGAAAAATATTAAACTTGACTAATTCTTAGTAGTTTGATTTTTTTTTTGAAGTTAAATATTTGGATTTATTTCATATTTTTTTCAGAAAAAAACAATTTTCTGAATTCGACTATTCCAAATTTCAGCCTTTTGGATTGTGCCTTTTGAGGCAATCCAATTAAAACATGATTTTTTCCAAGTTATTATATTTTTAACACTCATACTTTTAAATTATTTTTATCAAATCAAAATCTTATTAAAAGACGCATGATTCCATACAATGATTTTATGGAGGAACTTGATTAGCATTTATTAAAACCCAACATTTTTTCTGATAACTTAAGGCTAGAAATTATCCATAATGTTATTCTTTCGTTTAAAATGTATTCAAAAAGCCTTATTCTTACTGAACACTATGAGAAATCAACAGGAAAAAAATGTAACTCCAAAATGTAGAGTTGCGTTATCAAATGTTGCGAATCGTTGTGGAACGCTTCAAACGGGGCTCATTTCACTTCCCGGGAAAGCTTACTTATTTCCAGGAGAACTCCACGTGTTTTTTTTTGCTCCCCCAGTTGCCCTGTCTCCATACCAATTCAGAAACACTGCCAAAAAAGGTTCAACATAATTTAAACGCGGGGCTCTCCAAAAATAGGAACTTAGCCCGTTTTTTTTTGTTTTTTGAAGGAGGGAGGTAAATTTCCCCGCCACCCTCACAGCAGCAGTAGGATTATGGGTAGAAATAAAGCTTTCCACCGGGCTCTCCCTTACTTTTGAAGTACGAGAGGGAGCGAGGAAAAACTTCAACTTCTGTAGGACCCCAAACAGTTTTGGGGGGGAAAGGCCCAAAAATGGTCGGTTTTTTGTGCGTTTTTGTGTTTTTTTGGCACCCCCACCTTGCACGATTTAAGGGGTAGAGTTTTCAACAACTTTCACCTCATAAAATTTATCAACTTTGCTCTCGGGTCTGGGCTTTTTTTTTGTTTTTATGGCACGTGTATTTTTTTCTCTCTACATCACTCTGTGCGTTTGGTCGGCTTCGAAAGGGTTGCGGGTTTTGGCATTGTCTTTTTTCCCCCCGTTTGGAGTAAGGGTCGATGACTTGCTGATAAACTCGAGGGGGAGGATGATGAAGATCTGGGGGATAATTTTCTGTTCATTTGTTATGGGTTCGTGATAGTGTTGTGATTTTGGGAAAACATTCACCAATTGTGATGATGAGAGGTTGTAGGGTGCGGAATGATAATAGCCTTTGATTTGAATGTTCTTACAAAAAAAGGAATTTCTGCATTACCTTCACCTTCAGTTTTGTTCTTAAAGTTTCCATGATTTATCAAAGAATAAAGAATACTGTATCAACTTGATCTTGACACATGTTTTTTGTAGTTTTAAGCTGATATTTACTAAATGAATAGTAATAATAATAAAAAACACAAAACATCAACATCATTATAAAAAATGGGATAAATAAATAAACACATTCCAGGAAACAAAGTGAACCAAATTGAGGTTATCCTGTCTGACACGTGGTGACTTCCAGCCCCTTTTTCTCCTCCCTTTCTCCCTTCTTGTTCCGACGTGATAAAAGGTAATGAGAAGGTGGTTTCAGCCCCCAAATTTATCCAATAACTATGGCACAGGGAGTGATTATTACTCTCACCAGCCTAGACCCACCTCCAGGAGTCCCATCCATCTACAAGAACAAGACCGGACAACGTCAACTCTAGTTTTTGAAGGGGGAAATGTTCCGGATTTCGACCATGTCAGCATTCAGCAGCAGCATCAGGAGGTTCGCAAAACTATTTCCCCTCTCCCGTAAAGCTAAAGTTTACTCAGTTTTGTTGCCGTACACAGTTTGAGTGAAAAATGTACCCCCAGATACAGGGATGGAATAATCGCAAAAAAATCAATTTCGCTTGCGAACTTTCTTCACCCGCGAAAGAGAGAGGAGGCAAATCACGCAAAAGAAAATCGCTACCGAACTTCTCCAAGAAAATCAATCTGCTGATGATTTTTAAGTGAATTTCCTTGTCAGCACCACTTAAAAGTATTTATTTCACTTTGTTTACACACATTGCCCATCTACAAAATGTGACAGGTCATTTTTCGACGTGTGACGTTACACTTGCAAGTGTAGTAGTGATAAAGATGATCCGCCGAATAATCAAGATGATGATTTTTTTAGATTTATTTTACCGATCTTTCGTGCGCGAGAGGGGAGAGCCAAGCTCCCTTCGGATTTTTTCTCTTGATGAACGTCTAATGATTTTCTTTTGATGATGATTATTCCATCGCTGCCCAGATATCAACGGTTAGCTCGCCAACCTTGACTGAGGTAGGAGGAGTAGGTGGAGTGGGTCTGCGGAACACATATTTGGGTAATTTGTCCGGCCACCGGGTGCGGCCACGTAGACGATGCGGGTGAGACGGGTGTGGATTGAGACATGTACACTAGGATGGCTCGACATGATCGATTTTTCAGAACAAAGTTTTTTCGATCCCTTTTGGGTCCCTGAACAACCCCCCAAAATTTGGGAGCGATTGGTTCAGCCCACACTTTGCGCAAAGCGATTCAATTTTGTATGGGATTTAGTATGGGAAAACCAACCTTTTTGTATTTTGATTTTTATAATTTTCAGGTTTCACTGAATTTTAAAACCAATACCGTAGGAGTGTAGCCCTGATTGTCCTCTAAAACTTTCCCGAAGAAAGTATGGTCCTATCTCTCTTCTGAAAAAAGATATAGCGTTTTCAAAAGTTCGATTGGAAAATAAGTTGAGAAAATTATATTTCCTGACAACACTGGCAGTACATTTACGTAATATGAGTACGACATTTATTTCTAACTCGTTTCAAGTGCATCCTAGGTAAATGGTGTCTTCTGGAAAGTTGTTGTATATACACAGGGCTATCTTTTAAAAATGTTGACGTACATGGTGACACCACTATAGGGTGTCAACCCAACCCTAACTTTTTCTGTTGGCCGTTTAGAGGATTGGTGTATTTGGCAAAGTTGTTAAGAAAGTTATTTAACGTAACTTTTTATCATTAGGGGAACAGGGTGACACCACTACAGGGTGTCAACTCAATCCTAACTTTTTCTGTTGGCTATTTGGAGCATTGATGTGTTCGGCAAAGTTGTAGAAAAACTTATTTTATGTGTCCTCCAACAATGAGTGACGTGGTGACACCACAACAGGAGGGAGGGGGAGGTTACTCAACACAACAAATTCTCAAGATGGTCTTTTAAAATATTGATTTTTGCAGCAAAAGTGCAAAGAAGCTTATTTCATGACATTCGGTTAAGAGGATTACACGACAACCGCCTGTCATTTCATAACTGGGTCGAGCTAATGATCTAATCTCCAATGACTTCAGACAGTTTCCAGATATATGTTTTAAAAATACATGTGTCTGTAATCAACATGACTTCTAATCTCCAATCTATCATTAGCATAACAAATCAGATGTATTTGTTAAATTCAAGTATTGGAATCGAAAATAAGTTGATCTTGAGTGAAAATTTTGACAACTGTTTAAAAGGTTTTATTTTTTCAAGTTTTTATGTATGACGTTGTTTTGCCAGTTAAAAATCCCAGTTCCCAAAAGGGATCGAAAAAACTTTGTTCTGGGTTGATTTGATCAATTTGAAAATTTTCCATATAATGACGAGCCAGTCTAATGTACACATGAAACGTTTTCTACGGAAATGCGAAACCCGATTCAGGAATGTTGATGGTGGCTACTTTCCTGGAAGGAGTCATGTGAGGGTTTTCTCAGGAAATTCAGCAAAAAACTAAAAACTTAAAACTTAAAACTAAAAACTAAAAACTAAAAACTAAAAACTAAAAACTAAAAACTAAAAACTAAAAACTAAAAACTAAAAACTAAAAACTAAAAACTAAAAACTAAAAACTAAAAACTAAAAACTAAAAACTAAAAACTAAAAACTAAAAACTAAAAACTAAAAACTAAAAACTAAAAACTAAAAACTAAAAACTAAAAACTAAAAACTAAAAACTAAAAACTAAAAACTAAAAACTAAAAACTAAAAACTAAAAACTAAAAACTAAAACTAAAAACTAAAAACTAAAAACTAAAAACTAAAAACTAAAAACTAAAAACTAAAAACTAAAAACTAAAAACTAAAAACTAAAAACTAAAAACTAAAAACTAAAAACTAAAAACTAAAAACTAAAAACAAAAAACTAAAAACTAAAAACTAAAAACTAAAAACTAAAAACTAAAAACTAAAAACTAAAAACTAAAAACTAAAAACTAAAAACTAAAAACTAAAAACTAAAAACTAAAAACTAAAATCTAAAAACTAAAAACTAAAAACTAAAAACTAAAAACTAAAAACTAAAAACTAAAAACTAAAAACTAAAAACTAAAAACTAAAAACTAAAAACTAAAAACTAAAAACTAAAAACTAAAAACTAAAAACTAAAAACTAAAAACTAAAAACTAAAAACTAAAAACTAAAAACTAAAAACTAAAAACTAAAAACTAAAAACTAAAAACTAAAAACTAAAAACTAAAAACTAAAAACTAAAAACTAAAAACTAAAAACTAAAAACTAAAAACTAAAAACTAAAAACTAAAAACTAAAAACTAAAAACTAAAAACTAAAAACTAAAAACTAAAAACTAAAAACTAAAAACTAAAAACTAAAAACTAAAAACTAAAAACTAAAAACTAAAAACTAAAAACTAAAAACTGTTTGTTTTGTGTGTTTTGTTTGTTTTGTTTGTTTTGTTTGTTTTGTTTGTTTTGTTTGTTTTGTTTGTTTTGTTTGTTTTGTTTGTTTTGTTTGTTTTGTTTGTTTTGTTTGTTTTGTTTGTTTTGTTTGTTTTGTTTGTTTTGTTTGTTTTGTTTGTTTTGTTTGTTTTGTTTGTTTTGTTTGTTTTGTTTGTTTTGTTTGTTTTGTTTGTTTTGTTTGTTTTGTTTGTTTTGTTTGTTTTGTTTGTTTTGTTTGTTTTGTTTGTTTTGTTTGTTTTGTTTGTTTTGTTTGTTTTGTTTGTTTTGTTTGTTTTGTTTGTTTTGTTTGTTTTGTTTGTTTTGTTTGTTTTGTTTGTTTTGTTTGTTTTGTTTGTTTTGTTTGTTTTGTTTGTTTTGTTTGTTTTGTTTGTTTTGTTTGTTTTGTTTGTTTTGTTTGTTTTGTTTGTTTTGTTTGTTTTGTTTGTTTTGTTTGTTTTGTTTGTTTTGTTTGTTTTGTTTGTTTTGTTTGTTTTGTTTGTTTTGTTTGTTTTGTTTGTTTTGTTTGTTTTGTTTGTTTTGTTTGTTTTGTTTGTTTTGTTTGTTTTGTTTGTTTTGTTTGTTTTGTTTGTTTTGTTTGTTTTGTTTGTTTTGTTTGTTTTGTTTGTTTTGTTTGTTTTGTTTGTTTTGTTTGTTTTGTTTGTTTTGTTTGTTTTGTTTGTTTTGTTTGTTTTGTTTGTTTTGTTTGTTTTGTTTGTTTTGTTTGTTTTGTTTGTTTTGTTTGTTTTGTTTGTTTTGTTTGTTTTGTTTGTTTTGTTTGTTTTGTTTGTTTTGTTTGTTTTGTTTGTTTTGTTTGTTTTGTTTGTTTTGTTTGTTTTGTTTGTTTTGTTTGTTTTGTTTGTTTTGTTTGTTTTGTTTGTTTTGTTTGTTTTGTTTGTTTTGTTTGTTTTGTTTGTTTTGTTTGTTTTGTTTGTTTTGTTTGTTTTGTTTGTTTTGTTTGTTTTGTTTGTTTTGTTTGTTTAACTAACTAATTTTCCTTGCATTTTCTAGAGAATCCTCCGACCTGTTTGAGATTGGAGGAAAGGGTTTTCTGGCTTAATGAGTATCCCGGCACCAGTTGTTTATTTTATGTGGCACACATTAGCTCATCTGGTTAGGTTAGTCTATCCGACTAGCTGCTATATATGGAACGACGACGATGTGTGACCGGAGCAATTATGCTTGGCTAATAACCGGAGAGGGCGTTGGTTTATCAGAAATGTAATTTCGTTAAGGACATGTTTATTTTGCACAAACCGACGACTCTTGGACGACGATATGGGACAACGTGCGTGGGAGTTTTAATGTACCAACTGTGAGGGGGGCTAAAATGGGAACAGCAGCTAATAATTGTGTCTTTCTTTGCTTTCTTTTTCAGGTGAGTGCGATTCGTGGTCCAGATGGGGTTCAAGAGGGATAAGCTTTGCGTTTAGAGTAAGTCAATTGAAAATTTGGTTCCATTTCTAGTTGACTCTTAATGGTTTTCAGTTATGTTACACATATACTTTTAATATTTTTTCAACAAGGTTAACAAAGTTCAGCTCGAGTGAAATGCTCCGCACACGTGCCATAACCCCTTGCACTTTGTCGGAGCAATAAAGCATAAAACGAAATACCACTTTCTATTAAATATTTCACGTTGCAGTCATTTGTCTGGCTGGCTCGTTTTCCCCTCCCCTAACCCTTTCCCCCAAAAACTCCCCTTTTTGCCAACCCCCAAGTCACACAAGTGGCCAACCGGCTAGCAAAAATCCACTTTTTCCTAACGCACACACACACACTCGTTCTGACACAAACATTTGCACACTTCCCCGTGTATTTATATTCAAAAGTGGAGGAGAAAAAAATGCAACTTCTCTCTTTCTCTCTCTTGCAACCAGCATGTTCCATAATTCTGTTTTATGCATTGCATGGACATCTGTCATAAATGTTTCTGCACTTTTCACCTCGAGAGTGCCCTCTCTTCTCCCCCACGCCCCCTTTTCCAAAGTTTGCTGCTAGTTTGGAGGGTTCTTATGGGGAGAGGACATACACGTGATCAAAGGCACAGAAAAAAATGCGGTGTCAAAATTTCTCTAAACATTGTTACCTTTTTTTTTTTTTTTGCAAATTTTGATGTTTTTTTTCTTAAAAGGATGCATTCCCAAGCACCAAACATTTTAGGAGTTCTACAAGAGCTCTTCAAGATAGCTACAGCAAAGCAGTTTGGACCGAAGTAGGATAACATTTTCTCTAAAACTTTTTCAGGCGTTTGGAACAGCACTTATCCACTTATCCTTATCCTACCGCGGCCCAAACTGATATGCTGTAGCTATCTTGACGAGCTCTTTTAGAACTCTTGAAATGTTTTGTTACTTGGGATTCTAACAAAACTTTCGCTAGTCTAACACAACAGCTCAGTAATTTTTTTTTCAAATAATCATGAGAAGAGCTTAGAAAAAAAAACGCAGTTTTAATTTATTATGTATGATTTCGTTTGAACATAAGCCTTTTCCTCGAATGTTTTGAAAAGCAGGTCAGATTTTTGTTGTTTTAAGTGTCACAAACAGCCCTGAAAAGATTTGTACGAATGGAAAAAGTACGAAATTTTCATTAATTTAAGCAACATGTGTAATGGAAATGTTTTCAATTTAAAACATTATTTATTATTATGAGTTTTTACAATAAATTTTCTAAATAATGTGTTCAAAATTAAATGGAATCCTAATAATTGTAAATTCTTTTACAAGTTTAATAAAATTTAAAAACTTCCTCACGGATAATTCTGAATTTGAAAGCAAAATATTAAAAAAATAAATAAAATAAATTGCACCAAACTACAGGCCTTAAATATTATTATTTGATATTTTTAAAGGAAAACAATTGAATGCAACGTTTTTGTTCTGAAAAAACAATTTTAAATTTGAATTTACAGTTATTTAAAATAATTTGGAATAATTTACACCTTGTAGCATAAACTACTATTTTTGCAATTCTTTAAAACATTTTTGAATACGAATTTTTATTTATTCATTTTTCCCACATAAGATTTGCGACCGTGTGTTTGGTCAAATAAAGTCCTAAAACAGTGACGAAAAGTAGTTCTTTTCTTAACAATTGCTTATAAGTTTTATTTTTCCGCACTCAAGTCAGTCATTTTTGGTGCAGCAAGTAGGTCAATTTTTCCAATATAGAATGTTATTAAATAAAGGTATTTTAAACACAGAATTTAAATAAATGCTTAAAATTTTGTTAACACAGACAAATTTTAAATTATAAAGCTCGAGCATATTTGCTTGAAAATTTGATAAAGTTAATATTATTAGTTCTTAGCAAATGTACATAAATTGAAAAAATTCCTTAATCCATTTTTTTGTTTGTTTGAATTTTTTTAAAAGTTTGCCTCTTTAAAGTTATAAAAAAAAACACTGGGCAAAATTTTACACCGGATTGAACAAAAAATTGTGCAGTCAATTTCAAAGAATTGATTTGTTTTCAATATTGTTATGAAATCGCCATTTTAAAACATTTTATAAATTTTCAATTTTCAGACTTATGTCACAAATTGACTACAATTTTGCTTATTTTTAGCAGTGTTGATCCTTGCCTGTTACTTGAATTTGTCTGCCCTTTTTTCTCGCACTTTTGACACGCACATTTTGGGTTCAACATTCTTTTGTTTATTTACATATTTTCAGTCGCAGTTTCCACCAAACATGGCTTAGATGGCTTTAAAAGTGTGATTGACAGCTGAAAACGAGCGAACAACCTTGGCACTCTTATATCATAATTGTTAAAAAAATGTGAACCAATTTTAGCTCAGCATTTTTTCACAGAAAGGTTATCAGTTTTGCTTTAAATGAAAAAAAAAAAGCTAAGACATTTCACAAAAAAAAGCTGAATAGTAGGGTGACAAGAAAATGAATATTTTGGAAAATCGATTTGGCTCGATTCTTTAGGTTAAAATAAGTAACTGTTCCGCTTATAAGTAACAGATTTCGCTCAAAATTTTCACTGTTTCACAGTTTAAAGGGGTATCCCTGATGTCGATTTTTTTATTGCCACCCTACTGAACAGTGAACAGATCATATAAAATCTTTGTTTGCTAATAAAAAGGTCTCGGGAACGAAGAGGTCACAACTGAAAATATTTTTCTATAAGTTTTTAGATTATTTTACGTCACATATAACAATGGTGAATTACTTTTAAAAGGATTCTGAGATAATAAATTAAAATTACCAGAAAACTTAACATAAAGCAGCATGCGTTTCCAGCAAAATGAATCAGAAACTTATTTTTTGAAAGTTCGACCATTTTCTATTTTAAGTTTTGTACAAATACCATTCATTTAAAGTATTTGAACGGTTCTAATTTTTAATGACTTCAAAATTTCTAATCAGTGTTTTCAATTAAATATTCAAGTTCTATAAGTTATTTATTGTGAATTTAAGTATAACACAAAAATTTAAATTGTGCACTGCCAATATATTTTCAACTGTGCAGTTCGGCGCAGCAGTTGCTGAAGAGCGTTTGTTTTTTTGCTCCACTTTTTTCCCTCCGTGGAGTGCACGTTTGCAGTTAATAAGTACACACTTTGTTCTACTAATGGTTGTTCTCGTACGTGTGCCACCCTTCCTCTACACTCTCCCTTCCCTTACTCATCCCTTTGAAGTCCTGGCACACGAAGAGTCCTTCTTCACACACACACTCGTCCCCCCACGGCTCTCAAGAGGATGTATTTTATGGTCCACTTTTTCCGTGTTTTGTTTTTCCCTCCGTGCCGTCGTGTGTGGACGTGTGTGAGTGTGTGGGGGGAAGCGTCTTTTTGTGGCCTCGCAATCGGCTTCACCATTGTGTTTGTATGTGTGTTTTGTATTGTTTTTTACGCTCTCTCTCTCACTTCTTTAGGAGAAGACCAAAGGATGAATGCCTTTATCCTGGCAGGATAACAATAGTTTATGGCGGTGGTGGCCAGTTGCCAGAAGCAGTTTTCTCTCTCTGTTTTTTTGCGGAACTGTAATTTTTTTCGATTTTTTTTCATTTTGTTGTCGGTGATTATTACGTTTTAAAGTGTTGAAGTGGTGTGTAATTCCGAAATAATTATAGGTGTGCGAGTTATTTATTTTTTCTCTCCTCTTGTTTTTTGGTGGACGGAGAAAAACTGCAACGGGTCGTCAGTTGTATCACGCCATGTTTTATACGTGCTTGATGATATTCATTATAGCGGCATACCACATAAAAACTGTTATTGCAATATTTAATTGAAGGCTGCAAAATATTGCAGCTTTCATTTTTTCTACCTAGACTTAAGTTTAATCTCATTTATATAATTATTTAATTCCTGTGTTGCTGCTAGTAGGGGAAAATACACTTTCTCGGCCCATTTCTTTTATCGGCTTGTAAGAACTTTGAACATGAATTACAGCTTTCATCAAGTGTTGTTGAATATTTCAACTCTCTGTTGTTGATGTAACTGAAAACGTTGTTGTGACGAGAAAATGTCGCTTAATGTGACGAAAATGGGTGCAATTGCGGTTTCGAAGAAATAAAAAAAATCCCACTTACCTCAAATAATGACTCCACGTCAAACCAAAAGAATCCCAAGTAAAAGTTCATAGTCCAAGTTAATCAGACTAAAATTTTCTTGGATGGTTTCTAGAGTGGTATTTGCAGATTGAGGGGGTCTTAAAAGTGTGTTTCCGATGATTTTTACCTCCAGAGGTTAAAAAACAGATTAGGACATATTTTGGTTGTGGTGTGTCGATATTACCGAAACAGTTTTGCGGATAATATTTTTGACAAATTTTTTCCTGTGTATGGAAACAATCTTCTAGACATAAAAATCTATTATTTTGGAAGTTAGAATGTACAGAAAATTTGTTTGTGCTGTGAATAAATTGTGCTTCATTTTGCATCAAATAGACAAAATGACAAAAATATTAGCATAGCATAGCATAGCATTGGTGTCTACCCGTAGCTGCTACTTCGTTATTGACCAGGACCCCCAAACATTGCTCCGTGGACCACAGATGAAAAGTAGGAACCAACGACTTGCTTGTCTAAAAAAAATAGAATTCGGATCGTTTCTATCGAAAACTAGGGGAAATTCTCGTATGTTTGGCAGGTTAAGCTCTCGCTCCTAACTCCATCCAATTTGCTGATTTTCACTATTTAAACAACTAATTTTGCAAAACTTTTGATAGAAACTTGCTTGCTCACTTCTTATTGAGCTATTTATCACTCGATTTCAGATGAAAACGCTTTCAATTAGCTTTAATTGAATGTCAAAGTTCTGACCTGCCAACATTAGAGGCACGCTGGAATTAGATGCTGTTCCCCTATATAAAGCGAACAAAAAAAAAACTCATCGGCCAACGAACGCGCTAACTATAAAAACAAATGAAAAAAGAAGAAGACCAATCACCCCATGCACAAATACAGCGAAACAAAAGAGATGAAAATAACACAAAAAAACAGGACTGTGCGTCCTCATAGGCACTGCACTAATCAATAAACATATTGACAAAAATATTGAGAATTGACTGACATTTTGACGTTTGTGTAAAATTAAACTAAAATTCTGCAAATTTTGCATTTACAAAATCAATGAAAATTTGTCCCCGAAAGATCATAGTTAATCAAGTACATTGCGATTTTAGTTTTTTTGAAACGAGTAAAAATATATTAATCTAGATTAAATTTTCAAAACAACCTATCCCTCATGGGTTTCCTATGCAGATAGGGCCTTTTGAAAATTTAATCGAGATTTAATGTAACAAAAAAACATTGTGAAAGATAAATTTTGAATTGATTTTAGCAGATTTTACTCCAATTTAAAGGAAATTCTGAAGCTTTCTGATTTTTCTCACTTTGTTTACATTTAACGATAAAACTTTGATAATTTTTCCGACGATTTTTTGGAGATTTAATCATTTTTTTTTGTTTAGCGTTGTTTTGGGTCATTAGATTTGTGCAATCGAATATATGATGGAAAATTTCTTAATGCTTTTAACGCTCTCAAGAAGAGAAGACCAAAATGATTATTAACAAGAAGGTGAATGGTCAAATGTGGTCCAAGGATGTACACGAACGGGATCATCTTTTTTCGAAAGATCTTTCCGAGACATGTAAAAAGTCTTCAAAACCAACTCTCTAAACCCCAGGGTTCAAAAGTTACAAGCTGTTGAAGCTTGAGCAATTTGGGTAAACATTTATACTTTTGTACTTTGTACTCACTGAAGCAGTCTGGGTAAAATCCGGTTTCAAAATCTTGAAGTTTCGATTTGTTTCTATGTCTGCCTTTTGCACAAACGGTTCAAATGGATAGAAACAAGAGAAGTCACGTTTAATCATGCTAAGACATATCAGAACTCATAGTTGTTGCTGATACGCGTCGAATGAAGTCAAGATGATCGAAATCCTTAATAAAATAGAGATTTTATGAATGATTTTAGAAAAAGCAATAATTTGATTTATTGTACAAGGTTAAGAGAGTTGGATTATGTTGAAAATTTTAAATAACTTTAATTACTCAATTATTTCTTTAAGTATCCATTAATTGCTTTTGATTACTCGAATCACTATTGATTACACAATAAATAATGAATTACTGAATTATTTTTTTTTATGATTGCATGATATTAATTTGAAATGTACACAATTAAATTAAATCCTCTTTTCTAAAATTGTTTGCTTGCTATTATTTAGAAGTATCACATTATAATTGATTATATAGTCACATTTTTTTATTCAGCTGGAACTTCAGCATTTTGCAAATTCTTGTTTGATAAAAATAAAAGCTTTGAAAGCAGGTTGTTCATAAGAAAACTGCTATAAATGGTTTGAACTTATAAGATACAAGAATAACAGTTTTCAAGATTGCTTAATACTTGAATGTTATTCCAGGTCTTAAATTTTCAAAAGAAACAAATCTGTTTTTTTTATATCACAATGATTATTCTTAAAAATGAATAATTAATTAGACAACTTGTTTTTTATATATTAAAATTTGCAAAAATATCAAAATTATGAGAGTTTAAAAAAATCTCATCAAAAACAAGGGGGGGGGGTCTGGCAAAATGTGACATACTTTTTGAGGGGGGATTCAACCTTGCGTGACAAAGTGTGACATAGGGGGGGTTAATTTTTGGCCGATTTTTGCGTGAAATACTTTATGGATGACGCCTAGCCTAATAAATGAAAATTTAAAATGCTCTTTTGAAGGTCTCGGGACCAAAGAGCCTATGTCTGAAAATATTTTTATCAGATTCCTCGGTTTCAGTTAATAGTTGTATTAGCAAGTATTGCAATAAAAAATAAACTTTTTATTGAAGAAGTTGTAAACATTAGAAAAAAAAAATCATGGAAGTGTTTTAAATTTTGAATTGTTTATTTTTGGAAAATTTGTAAACTTAACAAAAGTTTGTTTTTTAATCTACTGCAAAATGAAACAATAATGCATTTTTTGTTTGTAAATTGATTTTCAAAATCAACTTCAGCAACTTCAAAAAGTCAAATGCAAGAAGTTTTTTGTTTTGCTTTATACAAAAAGCAGCTATGGAAAAAAAAGTCAAATTGAAAAATAATTTTGACAAGGCAATCCAAAGTGTTCCAATGATCCAGTGTGTAAGCGTGAAAGCAATGTCATAATTTCATGATGTTATTTATTTTTTCAATAACGATGATTTTAGACTTGACTTTGTTTCGAAATATTTCATTGACATCAAAATCAAAGATGATGACGATGAGCATTATTAGACGAAAGAGTGAGACACATTTAATAAACAGATAGAAATATAAACACTTTTGAATTATTATTTCTCTTTTGGAAATCGGCGATACCCGCAATAACTGATTATCCTTGCTTACTTTACATTGTAAAGCGATTTATTGGAATTACGAAAAAAACCTTCATTGACATATAGTATGCATAAAGTGTATGCGAAAAAACGTGTTTTGATTATTTTTTTGTTCTAAAATTTGAGTCATAAGTGCTAGGATCAAAGGTTGATGTTTGTGTTCGAAGAGTTAAAAAATGCTTTTGGAATAAATTTGAATTAAAATGGAACAAAACAAATATAGATTCTAGCTAAGATAATAGAATATTGAGGACATAAATTCTGTGACAATTCTCATAATTAACCAAATCCCGAGCAATTGTGCTCCAAAATTAAATACAAAATATTTCTCTGTTGAAGGCAACTGATATTTAAACCAAATAAGCTAAATTTGGACTAGAGGGTTATACTGCAGTACTAGAAATTATGAAAAATTAAATGAGGTCTCGATGCCAATCTCGATCTTGATTCGATATTAAATGTTAAAAATTGAATTTAAAAATACTTTTGAAAGGCACTCAAAAACTTATGACACACAGGAACAAAACCAACAGAATATTTAAATGATCATATCATAACAGTTACAAGGATTATTCTCTAATGGCTACAGTTACATTCCACAATCAGGAGTTCCAGAAGGTCGCAGATGAAAAATTCAAAATGGCTTCAGTTTCAATCTCGCCTCTCGAATATTGCATTGCCCGTTAGCAGTTTGCTCTGTCGTTGCGATTACATCACACGTGCACTCACACACACACACTTATACATCCATACTTACTACATGTGAGTGTGTGTGTGTGAGTATGCACGGTCGTGAATAATGCATTAGATTGCCAAATTTCCTTTCCCATATCGTTGTGTCTGCGAATATTTGCAGTTGAGCTTGGTAACTTCCCAATCTGGAGGTTTCCTGGGTTTCCTCTTTTTTTTTTGCTTGTTATGAATTGTAAATTCATTCCTGAAATCTTGCATTCATACACAATATCAACGTAGATTTCGAAGGTCTTCCGGTAATGTAGCATTCGTGCAACGAGATGCAGCTTTTGCCATGAATTGCAAAGGGGGAATTGCAGAAGCTGGAGCGCTCCTCTTGAAGCTTTCCCAAGCAGAAGGAATTCACTTGCGCAAGCAGGCGGGAAAACGAGCCAAAATGAAGCTTTCTTCAAGATTGAATGTGGTAAATCGGAACGAACAGCTTGAACTGGTTGAAACATTCACCGTTTTCCAGTGTTTCGATCTTCATGAATTTTCAGTGCCTAAAATTCCCATGAATTTCAGTTACAAATCCCAATGCCCGAAATCCAGCTTAGATATCAAGCAAAGTCAGTCAAAGTGAAACCGAACACTCTAAAGGGAGCATTCATTTTCCATGAGGTTTGCACTGGAGCAATTTTCCGGATTTTCTCCCACTTATCCCCTGCTGCATGCAAAATTCTAAACCGTTGAAGATGATACTCTGCAAAGATTTTTCGATGTTACATGATCACATAAACTGCAACGCAGGGAACGAAAAGAACTATTTTTTAAAGGATTTATCAATAAATTATAACATAGTACCAATGTAACAAGGTTCAATTATATTTTTTTAAATAATGCCATAAGAGGCTGCCTGTAAACTGCGAGCCATGTATAGCCTAGTAGTAAAGCTTCCACCTCCTAAGAAGTAGTTGCAAAAATGGTTCACCCTCACAAAAGGTTCAATTTTGGTATTGTGTCACATCGCAACCAGTTCCATTGCAATCTTCAGAACAGGGCGGAAACATTCTCCCGACCACATCCCAAACTGACATGATGCAGTTGCTGCAAACTATAGACGTTGTACCCTTCAATCTCGGTTTTAGATGGGGAAAGAAAAAAAGGGGAAATCAGACGGAAACTGGGGTAAGCAACTGGTCGGAGTTTCATTTCAGCAGTTTTAACCATGTTGGAGCACAATATTTGGATTTTTCTGGTTGGTTTCGGATAGAACAGACTCAGACCAACAAAATGTGTACATCCATTTCCAAATTTAAAAGCTTTAAGTGCTCTAAAAACGGCTGTCCCTATTCAGGCTGTAGTCCCGATTCGCCCCAGATTACAGTACCACAGATGTCGTATTGAATCCGAGCGAAAGGGGGCTGCGTCTTTGAAGTTTTTTTTGGGGGGAATATTCGAAATGCTTCTTTTCGGGAGTTTTTGGGTGGAATGTGATACGTTTGAAGGGGATTTCTAGAAAGATTCTGGTTGAAATAGAACATTGTTGAGACTGACATCGATATTGTTGTAATGCTAAATTGTAGATTGTTTGAGTTTTAGTATTTTGGAAAAATAACATTTTTTTCTTAAAGCCTGTAGAAAGCGGTATTGTAAATTTCAGACATTTTTTTTAAATAAAAGCATGAAAATATTAAATTATGCTTTTTTTACATTTTTGTCAAATATCTTGTAAAATATTGTTATTTATAGGTTTTTTCTATTAGATTTTGTAAACCTTTATTCATTTATTTCTATGGTTTGTTTTGGCTAATTTGACTTTTTTCTTATAAAATTTTGGTAAACAAATATTAAAATTTGGTTTCAAGATTGTTTTTCCTTATTTGAATATTCTGTTTAATTAATCTTAGCAAAGAGTTTAAAAATTGATATTTCGTCGCATGTGTGCTTTCTTGTGTCATGTTCTATCTTTTTACAGCAGACGTGTTTTTTGTTTAAATATTTTTTTCTGCTGAAGGCACGCACATTATCAACCAAATATGCTGAAATTAGAATTGTTCTAGAGCCATGAAGCATTTCTAAATAAGAGTAATTTGTTTATGTTATTTTAAACATCTTCAATAAAAAAAATTCAAAATTTGATTAAAAATGCTTCGAAATAAACTTAATATATTTCGTTTTCTTATTTTGATTGAAACACAAATAAACTAATGAAAATTTGTCCAATTGATTCATGACATTGCAAAATACAGAAAAAAACACTGGAAAAACTCACAAACTCAATTGGATTTTATCATTTACTTTTTAACGTTTATTATTTCACTTTAAATCAATTCCAGCATTATTGAGCTTTTTTACAAATTTTAAATTTTGGAATCACAGATCAAAAAGAGACGAATTACTTATAGAGGAAGATATTTTCATGAATTCATTTAATTTTTTTTTCAGGCAACGTAAATGTTACAATCTAGGTTATTAATCGATAAAATTATCGTCTAACGATAACGATAATTATTATTGGCGATAATCTCATCGCCGATAATGGACGACAACTAATTTTTAAAATCATCTTTACATTCAAGCATCCTTGATTCAAGCATATCATGTTAAATTTTCTATAATTTAGCTAAGAATATATATATATTTTTAACTGTAGTATGTTTTAAAGCAAAAATATTTAAAATTGTTCCCAAAATACCATTATTTTTCGAAAGTACTCAAATTTTCAAAATTTGCCGAAATTTTGTATGTTTTTTTATTTTATTTGAGATTTTTTCTGTTAAAAACATTTTTTTTTACAAATGACGTATTTTTCTGAAATTATTCAAATTTTCAAAACTTGCAATATGTATATTAAACGAACAAAAAAAATTTATGCTTTTTTACGTTTTTTTTTTTGAAAATACTATTTTTTTCATAATGCCGGTTTTTTTCCGAAAATACTCAAATTTTAAAATTTTGCAATATGGATATCAAACGAAACGAATGTGAAATTTTGGATCCTTCTATGATTCTAGTATGTTCAAAAATGACTCTTATAATTTAAATAAAAAGCATGACAAATTTCGCTTCGTGTGATATCCATATTGCATATTTTGAAAATTTTAGTTTTTTTTTAGAAAAAAACTCAAATATTTTGAAAATGCATAACAAATCTCGCCTTGTTTGAAACTCGTTTTGGAAATTTTTAAAATTTGAGTATTTTCGAAAAAATGAGGTATTTTGTGAAAAATTTACTTTTTACTCAAAAAAAGTGAAAACGCATACAACATTTCGCTTCGTTTATTATCCATATTGCAAATTTTGAAAATTTTAGTAATTTCAAAAATACGGTATTTTGTGAAGATTAAAATACTATCAAAAAAAAATTCTAATAAAGCAAAACAAACAACAAATTGTAAATTAAAAAAAATTGAGTATTTTTGAAAACATACAGTACATTGTTAAAATTTTAGTTATTAACAAAAAAACTCTTATGCAGTGAAAAAGCATACAAAATTAAGCTTCGTTTGATACTCATATTGCAAATTTTGAATTTTTTAGTATTTTCGAAAAATACAATGTTTTGTGAAAATTTTAATATTTTCCAAAAAAAAAACTCTAATAATGCGAAAAAAAACTACAACATTTCGCTTCGTCTGATACCCATATGGCAAATTATAAAATCGAAGTAATTTTAAAAAATACGGTATTTTGTGAACATTGTTGAGTATTTATACTTTGAAACTTCGCAATTAACTTTTTTTAATCACTTTTAAACCACCCTCGACCTAAGCCGAGGGACAAACACATCGAAAGAAAAATTTATTAGCCAAACTGTGCCATCAATCCTTAGTATTTTTAAAATTGATTGTCAACGTGTCTTAGTAAAAAAACAGAAAAATGAAAGGGGTCGTACCGCCCCACCGTCACGAGATATCGGAAAATGGACCTCGGAATCGTGATCAGGGACCAAAATTACCCCTTAGAGCAAAGTTTCACGAAAATCGAAGCGGGGTCGGGGCAACTGCTGTGGCGGAGAATGACTCACATTCTATTAAAGGTGAATTCATTTTTTGATCAGAATTAATAAATAGCATTGCATTTTTTGCTTGAAATAATATTTTTTTAATACAAATTTATTTATTTTTAAACCAAACCTTTTTCCTTGTTTAATTCTAAGTATTCATTTAAATTTCTGTTTGAATTTAGTAGAAATTTAATAGAAGTTAAAAAACATAAGCAAAATGTTGTTATTAATACATTCATTTTTGCCTTTCTCACTGAGGTAAGGCTATAATCCTGCTCTGAAAATGAACTTTTTATTAAAAGCTCGAAGACCCACCTTCATGTATACATATCGACTCAGAATCGAAAACTGAACAAATGTCTGTGTGTGTGTGTATGTGTGTGTATGTGTATGTATGTATGTGTCAAAATTCTTGCCATGTTTTCTCAGCACTGGCTCAACCGATTTTGATCAAACCAGTTGCATTCGACTTGGTTTAGGGTCCCATACATCGCTATTGAATTGTTTGAAGTTTCGATAACTAGTTCAAAAGTTATGTATAAAAATGTGTTTTCACAAATACCCGGATCTCAATTATATGCATGTAAACGATGTCCTGATCCATCATCCGACCCATCGTTGGTTAGGTAATTGAAAGGCCTTTCCAATGAGTCAAAAACATTGAAGAACTGATAACCCTGTATCGAGTTATTACCACATAAGTTATATATTGTTTTCCTTTTTTCTGGAACTAAAAAAAAGCTGAAACCACTCATATTACCCATTTTTGGTAATAAGTGAGGAAGGCATCAACCACGTAGGTGGATTAAGTTAGTTTTTTTGTATATTTCGCAATACTTGATTTTACATTTGAAATAGAATATAAATTCAAAACAATTGATGAACTGTTCGTTGGCAGTAATGAAGAACTCATACTGTTTTGGTTGATTACAAACTATATCCGAGACTCTAGTGTTTCAAACATAATATATATTATTTAGTAAAGCAATTGGTTAAATCTTTATTGAAATAATAATAAAATCTAATTTTTTGATTACATTACCAATTTCACCAATCAAACAATCCAAACCCAAATCCTTGAAATGTTCTTCTTTAGCGCTTAGGACCTAACCTCCGATAAAACTGAAACTAGAATGGCACACGTCACTTCGGGGAGGACAACCGATGCTCAAAGTGAGAAATTATGAAGCGGAAAGCCACCGCCACGCCGTTTGATACGGAAAGCTGCTTAACATGCATGACAGAGTCCGATGTTGGCCAGCCCACAACCGTCTAACCCACCCAGGGGGTGGAGCTTTTCTTTAACAGTTTTGGAACAAATTTTGAATTTGTGTTTCTCATTTTGAGTAACAATATTTTTTTTTTTTTGTAGGAGATTTTTCTGTTTTTTTTTTTTTTTTTTTTCAAGGGTCCACAATTTGTCACGTTGCTCCTGGGAAAACGCAACCGTTCAGTCCACAATTTATGAATGGTTTCCATACACTGCCTTGTCTCAATCAGAAATTCATTGTTGGAAATTTCAGACAGGCACTACTGATTATGTGTGTGTTCATCTGTACGTGTGCCGTTCTGTCGGTTCCTACATTATGTGCCATGGCCAAAAAGAGCGAGAGACAGAGAGTGCAGTGGGAAAATTTCAACCTGCAAACGACGGCGCGCCATTATCGTTGCGTTGTACCCGCAAGACGGGGGATTTAATGTTTGGTGTCAAAGTATTTATGGCAATGAAAATTTTGCAAACTGCAAACCGGACCGACTGGAACTGGGACCACTCTTGTACACGTGGAAATGTCCGGCGAGTCGTGGCTAGTTGATGGTGCACCGTGAAAATGTTGCGTCAATTTTGACATTTTAGATAGGATGTTTTATAAAATAGACACATTAATTTCATTTCTATTTTTTTAATCTCTATTTTTTGATGAATAAATTAGTTTTCAAATATTGTTAAATTTTCTAGATTTGTTTCGAATCTTTTTTTTAAGTGATGACATACATGTAAATCTGCAAAAAAAATTAGAGGTCGGTTTGAGCACACACTTACATTTTTATTAAACCAGTTTTCAGGTCATTAAAATTTTACATAAGTATGAAACATTGAACATTTGTTTTGCTTTGAGTATTTATAGAGTGTGTGGATTTTTTTTTCTTCAAAACTACTGGAACAAATATAATAACGTCATTCTTTGCATAAATAGTTTTTTTTATTCCTCAAATTAACGCAGGATTGACTCTTGGAATATTTGTTTTGTTAAATTATGAAAATTTGTGATGGATGCCAGCAAACCATTCATGTACAAAGATTTAAATTTATGTTTTTATCTGTTCTACAATTTTGAAGAACATTATTAACTCTTTTGAACAACCTTGCAAGATAAAAAAGTATTCTTTAATTTTTTGATCTGTTTATTTCTCCAGTTTTTTTTGCTAATTATTTCGAGATTGCAAAATTTGTATTGTTGGATTTTTTTTCACTTTTAAAAGAAGAGATTATTTTGTTTAAGCTGAATCAAATTTGAAATTGAAAAGCGATTTTTTGAAAAAGTGTTTCCGTTTTGGAGTCAAATGTGGTGATAATTGCGCTCGATCATAATATTTCAATCGTAATTTTTCAATTACGATCGAGATTTCTCGATCGAAATAAAACAACCTTAATTTGTCGATAGTAAGTCGTAAGTATTCAATAATAGATTGAGATTATTCGATCGTAATTTCTCGATCTACCATCGAAAAAATACGACTAAAGATAGAGGAAATCGCGATATGTGTTTAAAAAATACGCGTTTAAAAAATTGAAGTTATAAATTAATAAATTTCAAATATTCAATTATTATTTTTATGTTTTAAAATTTCTTAAGTTCTAAAATTTCCGAAGTAATTTTTTTAAAGGACTTCGGATAATCAAGTCTGGACTGTAGTTGAAACAGTCAAAGTAATTACAAAAAAAAATAGCAAGGTAAAAAAATAGAAGATAGAGGGCGATTAAGATAAATAGCGGAAGTAAGGGTTCGATAAGAGAGACTCAGTTATTTGCAGTCCAATACAAACCTTCGGATTATCAAAACTTCGGATAATCGAGGCTCCTTATAAGCGAGCTTGGACTGTGGTCTATTTTTACGAAGTTTCATTTTTTTCTATTTTTTCTATTTTTAATTTTTTTATATTTTTGTTCATTGTTCATGATTTGGTAGCTACTAAATAATTATTTAATTTAATTTTTTTTTTCAATTTTTCATTACAAAAAATATATTTTTAAAATTTTTTAAACTTCTCTTGACATTTTTTCGATTTTTGAAATTATTAATTTATTTTAATATCCAAGTTTTTTTTTATATCATAAAATTAATGAAATTTATGAAATTTATGAAATTTATGAAATTTATGAAATTTATGAAATTTATGAAATTTATGAAATTTATGGAATTTATGAAATTTATGAAATGTATGAAATTTATAAAATTTATGAAATTTATGAAATTTATGAAATTTATGAAATTTATGAAATTTATGAAATTTATGAAATTTATGAAATTTATGAAATTTATGAAATTTATGAAATTTATGAAATTTATGAAATTTATGAAATTTATGAAATTTATGAAATTTATGAAATTTATGAAATTTATGAAATTTATGAAATTTATGAAATTTATGAAATTTATGAAATTTATGAAATTTATGAAATTTATGAAATTTATGAAATTTATGAAATTTATGAAATTTATGAAATTTATGAAATTTATGAAATTTATGAAATTTATGAAATTTATGAAATTTATGAAATTTATGAAATTTATGAAATTTATGAAATTTATGAAATTTATGAAATTTATGAAATTTATGAAATTTATGAAACTTATGAAATTTATGAAATTTAAAAAATTTATGAAATTTATGAAATTTATGAAATTTATGAAATTTATGAAATTTATGAAATTTATGAAATTTATGAAATTTATGAAATTTATGAAATTTATGAAATTTATGAAATTTATAACAAACTTTCACAGCGTCAAGATGGCCGTGCGAGTTGAGGCGCGGACTTGGTAAGCTGGATGTGATTATAACCAGATAGATGTTATTTTTGGAATTGCATTTTTTTCATTGCATATGCCAGTGGTGAATTTACACCTTATCAGAGGTAAATTTAAAACTTTTTCCTGACATAGAAGATGTACTCCTCTCCAGATGTAATATTACCATGATTTTTTTACTATGAAGAATGATTTTCAAATTGCCAAAAAAAAAAAACAAAGAAAATCTTAAAAAAAAACACACAGTGGTTTTAACTTGAGAAGGGTACAGTTCCTTACGATTGCAAATGTGATTCGGTTTAATTTTTTTTTATTTTCAGTTTTTCAAAAAAAAAAAAAACATTGAAGAGTGGAAGAAAGCCTTAAATTGTCAAACAGAATTTTTTTTTTTAAGTTATCGTGCTCAGTTTTTACTGTTCCCCTCGAATCAACACGCGTAAATTTATTCCCAGGGCGGCTTTAAGAACCAAACTCGATTGTTTAGCGCACGGCGGTGTGCGTGTCCCCAGAATGACGCACTCTTAAGCTTTGCACTCATATATGCAAATACCTACGCCAAATCTAGGCCCCGGTGAATCACCATCACAACCACCACCACCAAAAACCCCGGCAGAGATGTAGATTTGGGGGAAAATTTAATTTGCGCTCGTTTCGGTGCACCATTCATCCAATCCAATCGGTTCGTCGTTGTTGTATTTGTTGTTGTTCGGGTCTCCGCCATTTGTCGCCCAGGTTGTTTAGTGCGTCCGAGATAATGGCTGCGTGTGTGTGTGTGTGTGCGCGAGTGCAGCGAGATTGTTTCGCAGATTGCATACCATGCAGGCGCGCACGCAGCGCACAGAATCCGGCGAGGAATTTGTGGATGTTTGCGGAGTTTAGCGAACATTATCGGTGTGTGTGTCTGTGTATTTGTGTGTTTGTGCGCAGATTCTGCTGCTGCTACTGTTGTGTTATTAAAAGAGGGGGGATTTGCACGCGAATGCCACCGGAATTTAAATGAAGCGAAACGTATTGTGGATAATACTGTTGGGGAATTGCGAAACACACAAACACACACACAGAACACAAAACAAGTTTGGCCTCGATATGGGAAATTGTTGCACTTTAAAATTGCTTGGTCATGCGTGTTTTGGTGGGGTAAGTGGTATTATGAGGGATTTTTGGTTTGGAATACTGACAAAATGAAGCCTGAACGCATAATGCAGACACAATTCTACTGTTCTGTCAGTACTGTCAGTACACACTAACAAGCTACCGCGTCCAACAAAACAGCAAATTGAAATGAAAATAACTTATGAAAAATAGAAATCAATAATTCCATACCGAAATTGAGAAAATTCTATCATTATCACAGCTCTGATTTTTTTAATGTTACAATTGTTTCTATAGAAGGATTGTCAGATCTTCAATCTTTAAAGCTCATCGATAAAGATCTCTCCTACACTTTTCATAAGAATATTTAACATGCCGGGGTTTCTTTTAAAGACCACCCTTTTTAATTCTCCCGACCTTTAGCCAAAATCTTTTTTAGCGTAACTTTAGAAGTACCTACTTAACAAAACTCAATAATTTTCAATTGGGACTGAAAGAACCTCAACATGGATCGAATGACACCGATCTTCACAAAATTGGTCGAGCCAGTTCCGATAAAATCGAGTTTTTTCAATTTTCATATTTTTCACTTGTTTTAGGGAACTAAGAAAAATGCATCTTTTCCATTAACGTGGAGCAAAATCTGATAGCAGAGTTGAATTAAAAAAAAAAACATAAATACAGTGTAACTTATTTTGAAAAATCATTTTTAAGAAAATAAAATTGAATTTAAAATAACTTCAATTTTTTTCAATAGTAGACAATTTACAAGTTAGAGGCAATACAATTTTTAGGTGATACTTTTTGGCTTCCTCTCTGAGGAATGCCATATAAAATCACTTGAAAATTGACCAAAAAATGTCACTGCGATTTCTCGGAAATGGCTGAACGGATTTGGACAATTCCGGTTGCATTCGGCCCCTATGAGCTTCCGATAAGTCGCTATTGAAAATCTTCCCCGTAGCCCTTTTCTGTCAAAAGATATTTACGAAAAACGATTTGCAAACCTAAAACCGAAAAACAAAAAAACGTTGAAAATTTTTCAAAATTGCTTCATTTTTGCATAACTAGGTAGTCCGGAATGTCCTCCATCCCTGGCTGAAACGGGACAAAAATCCATTGAAATTTGCCAAAGTTACAGCCACTTTAAGAAAACTGTTTGCATTCAGCCGCCTTTAAATCGACTAAAACGAGGCCAAAATTAACCAAAATGTCGGCATGTTGCACATTTTTGTGAAGCTCTTTCAAAACCCAATCCACTGAGATACATATCTCGACGAATTATTAAGCTTAGTCGTTAATATCTGCGCTAAACTGCTATTTTTGACGATACCAATGCATTATCACATGCTGGTTCGCCCATCCGGCTTAAAAAACCCACAACTATTATACTTCATTCGCAAGCATTTTTCATCGTGCTGCGAATGTCATCTTAGGAAATAAAATTCCCTTTGTGAATCGCGTCCGGCATGCAAAGATTCCACTCGACCTCAAATCAGGTCCAGAATAGCCTCAAAAACGTTTAGCCAAGCCAAGACAAGTCAAGTCATTTCGGGAAATGACAATATGTAACGCGTTCTTAGATACCTATCCTTGAGCCATTGATCGACTTCGTTAGCGATACACTTTTTACCCTTTCTTAAATTTTCGCTTTAGCTACGGAATGTGAGAGCGGAATGCGAGAGAGGGAGAGAGTTTACGGAAATTATGACTCGTTCGAGCACTGCATTAGTTTTTACGCCGTGACAGCATTAGACAGCTCGCATGCATTGTTTACATGGATTTTCGTCGACAGACCGTAGGCGTATTTTACTTTTACTGGGATAGAAAAGCATTCGATTTAGTAAGTCTATAGACTATATACTTTATAAAGTAATATGCTTTCTGTCAAAAAGGATCGCAAAGTTTTTACTTTAAATTGTTTTAAAAATCCATTTTAAATCCTTTGCGGTTGTATAAAGGGGCATTGTACCCAGAAAATTAAGCTTTATCATTGTGAACAATAATATTAGCAATTTAGTTGAATTTTAGAACTCAAAAAACGAATCGTCTCCCAAGTAGCACTCATAACTTGTTGACTGTTGAATTTGTGTTGAATAATAGTTAGACAGCTGTTTTGGATCAACATACGAGAAAAAATGTCAACGTTAGTTACATATCAGTTTGTTTCACTACTTGTATAACTGACTTATGTAACTCATGAGATGTGTGCTATACAAGTGTTAAAACACAGTCAACTTCACTCTTTTCCAACTTTTACACACAACATAGGCAATATGCACTCGCTCCTAACTCCATCCAATTTGCTGATTTTCCGTATGATTTTCACTATTAAAACAATTTATTTTGGAACACTTTTGATAGAAACTTACTTGCTCACTTCCTATTGAGCTATTTATCACTTTATTTCACTCGAAAACACTTTTTATGAGCTGTAATTGAACGTCAAAGTGCTGATATGCCAAGATGCTGTTTCCTCATCTGCAATGTTTTACTCGAAAACAGTTTGTTGAATAAAAACAATATTGCACTGTTTGTTTCACTGCTTATCTAACATTGTCATGTGATGGCATCTTCTAAAAAATGGGCGTGGCCAACCATTCTATAAATAACCTTAGGTTTTCTCGCTTTGTTACACAAATGTTATCGGAGAATAGATTATATAACTGATGCTCAACATACATATTCAACTTGACATTGCGTGTTGTTAGGTGGTGTAAATTTGTACATGAGGAATTTAGAGTTTCAAAAATGTTTATGTATTGAAGATTGCAATAGTTTTGATTGTTGACCGATTCATTTGTGAACATATCGCTGGTAAAAGCTACAAAAATTATCAGCTTATAGAGTTTATGATAGAGAAAACAACAAATCAAAATCATACCGATTTTCAATATTACTCCGTGGTACGGTAATCGAAATGACAGTTGAAACGGTTTGTTATAACAAAGTTATATAGTGGAGTTATAAAAACTGATTTGAAACAAACTTATATAACTTCAATTCCAATGACAGCCTTCGTTGGAATTAAGTTCATTAGCTAACAAAACAGACAGCAGCCTTCTTATTGACGCTTGGGCCAGCTTGTTTACTATAAAGCCCCGTGGAGAGATGTGGAAGCGCGCCTGGACCTGCCGTGGAGATAACAACAAATCGTCGAAGTCATCGGATCGAATCTTGGGACAGAAAAAGTTCATCAAAAAAGGAAAATTTAAAAGTTCTCCATGCAGGGAATTTCACACTAATCACATGCGCGCCATGATTGTTTTTCTTTTTTTTTTAAATTCAATTTCGAATTATTTTAAATGAATCTTGTAGAAACAAGCGTAATTAGCGTAATTAGCTTTAATTAGCTTCCTCGTTGACTAAAATTCTAATAAGAAACGTTTGTTTACATGTAAGTTAGTCGACGGTTAGATAGCTGTTTTCAATCTAACTTTCCTTTCCAGTGTGCGCTTTGATTTGACAGCACAGCCGTAAACCACGCCCCTTTTTTTCGTTGAATCTCTTGTTAGATGGCACAGTGTTGTCAAATACATTTGTACAACTTACTCTGATAACTTGCATCTTTTTCTGGCAAGTTATACAACAGAAAAAAGTGCGCTTTTTCCAGTTCACAGGAGTTGTAGAACAAGTTGTGACAACGAGGCGGATTGGTTATACAAACAGTTAGGAAATACGTTTATCTGACAAAGTGTGCTGCTTGGGCTATATATACAATGTATATTATACATGTACATTCTCAATACATAAATTTGTGTATGAACCGAGAAAAGGAAGCCCCCATTCACCTAGGTGGATTAAGTAACGTTTTTTTATTTTATTTTTATTTAAAAATACTTTATGAGGAAATAGTTAAATCGATTTTTGAAAAGCTAACAAAAATCATACAATTTTATTTTTTTTTACTTTTTTGGCACTGCTGGTTGCCATGAAATTATTTTTTTTAATTCATTAAAAAATAAAATCTTTATATCTTGGAAACTATTGGTTCAATTTAAAAAGTAAAAAATGAAGCATTCGTGAAAAGTTCTGCCCTATTCAACCGTATGACATACCCAAATAAACTCATTTTGGACATTTTTGAATGTTGAGCTAGATCTTTAAATAACTTTTATTTACTAAAAATGTAGAAGCTTTCACTGAAGCTAAATTTTCTGCATTGAAATAGAACTAATAGTTTGCGAGCTATCACAAGTGGAAAATTGGGTCTAATTAAGGACACTTTGAAAAAATATTATTTTTTTCTCTTTGCCTAAAAATCACCTAAGCGAGGTATTTATTTATTTTGGTAATAATTCTAGATTTAATTTTCAAAACAACCTATCCCTCATGGGTTTCCTTTGCAGATAGGACCTTTTGAAAATTTAATCGAGAATTCACTTTTTAATTTTTTTGCTTGTTTTAACATTTTCTGCTATACAATGGTAGGTACCATTATTATTTAAATTGTAAAAAAATGCGACGAGGCATAGTCTGGTACACTACAAAAATCACTGCATACTTCTTTTTACTTAAAATATAGGAAATGTTAGTAAAAACACAACCAGGTTGACCCCTAAAAAAATTACATTTTTAAAAATATTGGCAAAGTCACATAAAACAAGTTAAACTTCCAACCCATGAATTTTAAAAAAAATAAGAGTTCTTCTTTCTTATACTTTTTAATGATCGAAAATTGTTTGAAACATGGATTTTTGGCGATTTTTTAAATCGAAGCCCGTCTAAAAGCCGGGTTTGGTAGAAGACGGTTAAGATGTGGTTTATTTAATTTATATTTTGAAAGTACTTTAAGTTTGGATTTGCTGTCCTTCTTTATAACAATGATTTTTCAAAGAAATTTTTATTTATATAAAATAAGTTGATCTGTCATGATAGCTAGACGTCTAGACGTGAACATTCAATTTATTGATCGAAATATTTCAAAAAATACTTTTGTGTTATTTTTGCTATATGTTTTAAAAGTTGAACTCAACATGAGATTATTCCTTCAAAAAAAATTCAAATAATATATTTTATATACAATATGCAAACACATACAAAAACGATCTTTTTTATGTTAGATTTCGTATATCTTTTAATATGATTGTTCCTTATTGACCATGTATTCGACTAGCATTCTATGTGTTAAATCAAAATGAGTTCAGTTTTAGCAAAAAAATCGGAAAGAGACAAGACAAATAATAAAACCAATACCAATTTTGTTGCTAAAAATTGAAATTTTCAAGGAAAAATAAACTAGCACATTCGAGTAAATTTATGAGGAAACCATTCCAAATCAATTAGGGATTTCTTTAAACGAAGTTGACTTTATAGCTGTCGGCCACCATTGCTAGTACCAACCACTAGTATCTTCCTTTTTCATCTACAAGGACTTCGCCGCCCTGGGCTCCTAAGTGTATGAAAGTATGGCACGGAGCGACGGCGCCGAATACCCATATTTACACAAAGAATTTTAGAGCGCCCGCCGCGGGATTCGAACCGGCGACCCTCTGGATTGTGAGTCCAGTGCGCGGTTCGATTGATCCACACGGGCGGGACTTTTTTTTTTCTTTAGGTATTATCAAATTTAGATTTTTGAGAACACAGATCGACACAAATTTAAGCAACTTCATAAAAAGTTAGACAATAAAGGGAGCACAAAAAAAAACATTTTTTTATATTTGAAAGATAGAAATAAAAAAAATACGTGAAAAAAGCTAATTTAAATTTGTTGTACAAATATAATTTAACTTCATTGCAGTGTAGAACTTTATATGCATTCAGTTTGCGTGGTCATTTTAGATTTTTTTTTCTCTGAAATTTCCAAAACCAACAATTTGGAACTTTGTTGAATAGTTATTCTCTGGGTGCTGAATAGTGGTTCGCAAAACGGCCTCAATTTTGAACTGTCAAAGTGGAACCAATTTACTGTTCGCCAAAAGTAGAGAGTATTGTTATCGATCATTAATTTTTTATTTTATTTTTGCAAGAATGAAAAATGTGTGGCTTTTGAGGACCTGGTTGAAGTCAAGAAATCTTAAAAAAAAATTAAAGGCGAGAACGTCATCTATCTATATATATATATATATATATATATATATATATATATATATATATATATATATATATATATATATATATATATATATATATATATATATATATATATATATATATATATATTTATATTTATATATATATATATATATATATATATATATATATATATTTATTTATATATATAAGTTATGTACGGGGTTCCCGGGAAGCGGGCCATGTTGGCTGCTTCCCGGCCCGTGGGGAGGTTCGGACGATTAACTTCAGCACTGCACTGGTTGAAGGATGAAACTTGACTGATTTATTATTTCAGAAAGAATGCTTCGTATGACAAGTCTGCAAGTGTTGGTGCAATACGGCTAGGGGTGCCAGGCCGTAACTACCCCATCGTTAGACTCGAATCGTCTCGATTCGACTTTAAAAAACTGTTTTAGTTTTTTTTTTCTCTGAGTTCCACTGATGTGCTCGAGTTGCTGCGGAGTTCGTCCAAGGGCGGATGCCTGACGTATCGAGGACATCACATTCCCAATGACTGTTCCAGGCTAGACGGAGTCCTGACGTGTCGAGGGCCTCACAAATCTAGTTGTCTGGAGCCCCGGGATGGCAACAGGAAGGATTCCTGACGTATCAAGGATATCACATTCCTAGCATTTGGTTGATGCGGCTCAGGCTCATAAGAATTATGAGAATTTTCTGGTTTGATTTAAACGATTTCTTGCTAACTTGTCCTACCAAACTTAATTCTAACAGCGATATTCGGTGTACAGTTTCTTAGTAGCATCCATCAGAATTTTTGCAGGCTAAGGCTTTTGGAAGGGACAAAAGCACTTGGGTTGAGGTTGAGCTATGTCTGCTCTCTCCTCAATCACGGCATAAAACCCTTTTTTTTTTTGTTCTTTTCGTTAACGCCACAATGATTACGAATTTTACAATTACAACTCATTCTTCATATCCATTACTACCTCTCCAACGCTGGTTAGGTTCATTGGGGAGAAATTAGCCTGGTTGTTTTGCACGTCTGCTGCTTTCCCTAGACGTGGTTACCAAGCGGGTGTTGAGTGAATATGGTGGAAGTCTAAAAGTAAAAAGCGTTAGAAATATCAAATAAAAGAAGGAATGAAGATGCTATTGATTTTTTTTTTTCGATGCTGTTTGCCTGCCAGTCCTCGGTTTCGGCTCGTGATTATCATCCTGATTCTCTATGGATCAAAAAGTATTGGTTAATATTCGATGTTTATAGTGAAAGTAAAAGACAGATAACAGTAGAGATAGACAACTTACAACAAGTACACAAAATGTTACACAGAAAATGCCAATACAACGACTCCTCCATCGTCAAACAAAGGTGCATTTTCTCTTTCAGCGTTATGGTAGTCATGATGCTGTTTTTGTGTATTTGATACTTATTGTAAAAGTAAAAGGCGGATGACAGTAAAGTAAATAGCTTACATTTAGTAAATAAAATGTTTAACAAAAATGCCAATGAAAATCTTCAAATTGGGGCTCCAATTGAGCAACACGACCATATGATAATATTGTGCGAATCGACCTCGGATAATTTGATGAAAACAGAATTAATTTCAGGAAAAAAAAATACATCATGCTTTGTAACAATTGCCCGTCCATTTTTTTTTTCTTTTTTTTTTTTTTGGTTTAGGGAATTTTAAAAGTAATGTGAAAACACAATGGTGAAAAATTGTCAAGCTAGTTCGTAATTTCAAATTACAAATTTCCAAGTTTGTAATACTGAATTACAAACATGAAAAAAAAATATTTATATTGAATGTAATCTAAGATTACGTAATCCTCGATTACAATTCACTTGTACCCTTTGTATTTCCATGTAATAATGGATTACAATAAAATTACACAACGTCTCAATTTTTAAAGTTTTTAAAAAAATTTAATTTTTAATTTTTAATTTTTAATTTTTAATTTTTAATTTTTAATTTTTAATTTTTAATTTTTAATTTTTAATTTTTAATTTTTAATTTTTAATTTTTAATTTTTAATTTTTAATTTTTAATTTTTAATTTTTAATTTTTAATTTTTAATTTTTAATTTTTAATTTTTAATTTTTAATTTTTAATTTTTAATTTTTAATTTTTAATTTTTAATTTTTAATTTTTAATTTTTAATTTTTAATTTTTAATTTTTAATTTTTAATTTTTAATTTTTAATTTTTAATTTTTAATTTTTAATTTTTAATTTTTAATTTTTAATTTTTAATTTTTAATTTTTAATTTTTAATTTTTAATTTTTAATTTTTAATTTTTAATTTTTAATTTTTAATTTTTAATTTTTAATTTTTAATTTTTAATTTTTAATTTTTAATTTTTAATTTTTAATTTTTAATTTTTAATTTTTAATTTTTAATTTTTAATTTTTAATTTTTAATTTTTAATTTTTAATTTTTAATTTTTAATTTTTAATTTTTAATTTTTAATTTTTAATTTTTAATTTTTAATTTTTAATTTTTAATTTTTAATTTTTAATTTTTAATTTTTAATTTTTAATTTTTAATTTTTAATTTTTAATTTTTAATTTTTAATTTTTAATTTTTAATTTTTAATTTTTAATTTTTAATTTTTAATTTTTAATTTTTAATTTTTAATTTTTAATTTTTAATTTTTAATTTTTAATTTTTAATTTTTAATTTTTAATTTTTAATTTTTAATTTTTAATTTTTAATTTTTAATTTTTAATTTTTAATTTTTAATTTTTAATTTTTAATTTTTAATTTTTAATTTTTAATTTTTAATTTTTAATTTTTAATTTTTAATTTTTAATTTTTAATTTTTAATTTTTAATTTTTAATTTTTAATTTTTAATTTTTAATTTTTAATTTTTAATTTTTAATTTTTAATTTTTAATTTTTAATTTTTAATTTTTAATTTTTAATTTTTAATTTTTAATTTTTAATTTTTAATTTTTAATTTTTAATTTTTAATTTTTAATTTTTAATTTTTAATTTTTAATTTTTAATTTTTAATTTTTAATTTTTAATTTTTAATTTTTAATTTTTAATTTTTAATTTTTAATTTTTAATTTTTAATTTTTAATTTTTAATTTTTAATTTTTAATTTTTAATTTTTAATTTTTAATTTTTAATTTTTAATTTTTAATTTTTAATTTTTAATTTTTAATTTTTAATTTTTAATTTTTAATTTTTAATTTTTAATTTTTAATTTTTAATTTTAATTTTTAATTTTTAATTTTTAATTTTTAATTTTTAATTTTTAATTTTTAATTTTTAATTTTTAATTTTTAATTTTTAATTTTTAATTTTTAATTTTTAATTTTTAATTTTTAATTTTTAATTTTTAATTTTTAATTTTTAATTTTTAATTTTTAATTTTTAATTTTTAATTTTTAATTTTTAATTTTTAATTTTTAATTTTTAATTTTTATAGAACTCTTTTGGTTTTGGATATTTCGTTGCAATCGCGTCAGCGCGACGACCATGTCAAAGCATTTTCTGCTGACCATCGTATCGTTCAAATATCGTCTTCTTTCCTACGCGGTGACGACCGTTTCAAAGCATTTTCTGCTGACCATCGTATCATCCACATATCGTCTTCGTTCATACGCGGGGGGTTTTTTTTTCTTCACTTAAATTTACGGCAAAATCTAATTTTGCCCTATACTAAGACCTTATAGCCTGTGTCGACTACGATTTCGCAATATCGACACAGGAAATTGCTGGTTAACCAGACTTTTTGTCCTAAATTTATTGCAAAATCTAATTTTGCCCTATGCTAAACACTTATAGCCTGTGTCGACTACGATTTCGCAATATCGACACAGGAAATTGCTGGTGAACCAGACTTTTTGCCCTACATTTATTGTACTAAAACTTAATAATTACTTACCTTAAGTCTCGGTAATTCACCGAGACGACCGACTGCGCCAGTTATGTACGGGGTTCCCGGGAAGCGGGCCATGTTGGCTGCTTCCCGGCCCGTGGGGAGGTTCGGACGATTAACTTCAGCACTGCACTGGTTGAAGGATGAAACTTGACTGATTTATTATTTCAGAAAGAATGCTTCGTATGACAAGTCTGCAAGTGTTGGTGCAATACGGCTAGGGGTGCCAGGCCGTAACTTATATATACAGCAATTCCCCACGAAAACAGCATGATTCGAAAAAAAAGTTCTCCGATCGGGCTCAAAATTTTTCTGGGGGATCCTTGGCCGAAATAATTAGACCCGTATTTTTTTGTTTGGCCATTAGGGTGACCTACGCCGTGTTAGGGTGGTCCGAAAAATGGCTATTTTCGTCGATTTTCGCAAAAACCACTTTTTTCAAAAAATCATATCTCCGCGCCATTTCATCCGATTTTAGCTGTCCTAGACGCAAAAGAAAGGTGATTAGTTTGGCTATTTGGGAAAAATAGTAAGAAGTTTCAAAAATCTAGCTTAACATTTGAAAAGGTCGTATGAAAACTTAAAATGCTGTTTTGAAGGTCTCGGGACCAAAGAGCCTATGTCTGAAAATATTTTTATCGGATTCCTCGGAAAATTTCACATAATATATCAAAAAATGGTGAAGTTATGTTTTCAATACTCTGAGATACGATTTTTTGAAAATAAAAACTGGATTTTTCGACGCGCCACGCGCAAAAATGGGAAAATGACAAAAACGGGGAAAAATTGACTTTTTTCACTAAAACGGCGATAACTTTAAAATTTCAGCGATGACCTATACATGTTAGGGTATCAAAATTTTTGTAATTAAAAGACGCAACTTTTGGTGTCATAACATCTATAGGTCATCGCTGAAATTTTAAAGTTATCGCAGTTTTAGTGAAAAAAGTCGATTTTTCCTTGTTTTCGTCATTTTTCCATTTTTGCGCGTGGCGCGTCGAAAAATCCAGTTTTTATTTTCAAAAAATCGTATCTCAGAGTATCGAAAACATAACTTCACCATTTTTTGATATGTTATGTGAAATTTTCCGAGGAATCCGATAAAAATATTTTCAGACATAGGCTCTTTGGTCCCGAGACCTTCAAAACAGCATTTTAAGTTTTCATACGACCTTTTCAAATGTTAAGCCTGATTTTTGAAACTTCTTACTATTTTTCCCAAATAGCCAAACTAATCACCTTTCTTTTGCGTCTAGGACAGCTAAAATCGGATGAAATGGCGCGGAGATATGATTTTTTGAAAAAAGTGGTTTTTGTGAAAATCGACGAAAATAGCCATTTTTCGGACCACCCTAACACGGCGTAGGTCACCCTAATGGCCAAACAAAAAAATACGGGTCTAATTATTTCGGCCAAGGATCCCCCAGAAAAATTTTGAGCCCGATCGGAGAACTTTTTTTTCGAATCATGCTGTTTTCGTGGGGAATTGCTGTATATATATATATATATATATATATATATATATATATATATATATATATATATATATATATATATATATATATATATATATATATATATATATATATATATATATATATATATATATATATATATATAAAAATGTCGACGGTTTTGTTCGAACGCGAATCAGTTCAATACGGAGCGTCGGATCGAGGTGCTCTTTGTTGCGTTGGGTTTGTATAAGTCCAATGAAGGTTCTTACGCTAACTAATTGACACTTTTGCCACTCTGGAACCGATTCCGGAGCATCGGCAAATTGTATGGAGAAAGTTACGTAAAATCATATTTTGATCACTGGAGGCTGAAAGGCTAAAACGTAAAAAAAAAACGAAAAAAAGGCAGAACGAAGTTTGTCGGGTAAGGCTTGTTTTTTATAATTAGGAATTGAAGTTTTTTATGGAGTCGATGCGGTTGTATCCATGCAGAAGCTGTCTTTATTGTTTGATTCCGTTTGAATACCTGGTTTAGTGAAAATCTTCTCTGCAACCGTTTCCATCAAAATATGTCAAAAACTAGACAAAATAAAACACATACTACTGATTATTTAAAAGTTCATTTATCCGTAAGAAAAAAGCCACGCTTGTGCTTGAACAGCCTCCTACTTTGTAGATGTAAACAAAGTGGGATCATTCGAAAATCACGTTACGCATTCTCTCTATTCATTACCCAGGTTATTCTAATACATTTTATCTTGGTATTTTTAAATTAATTTTCTCTTAATATAATCATGTGTGTGATATCAAAATTAATTTGTTCAAACCAGTGAACTTTCAAATTATCCTGTTACAAAACGTTTTTTTTTTTTTCAACCGTTCAGAGCAACCTGATATAATCATCGCAGATCTTTTAAACACTCCAGCATGTCAACTCTCTCCTGGGTGTTGGAGTACTGGTTGCTAAGGTTTTAAAACAGAACAAAAAAGTTCACTCCAAGAAAGTTGCGTCATTTCGATCAAAGCGAGTGGGGTGAGAGCTTTTTTTTTGCTTTCTCCTCTCTCTCCTTTGTTCTCGAAAGCATTTCTCCTAGTTTTGCTCGCTGCCGCGCCGCTCCCAGCAAATTATCCTTAATTACACTTTCAGGACAGATGACAGACGGTTATTAAACAGACAGCGCGCAGAACCTGGCTAACTGGGCTTCTTCGCCCAGTGCAGTTGCCCTGGGAAACCTTTCGGAAAATTTGTCGCGCAAGCTTTGAGCGGTGAGAAATGTGAAAAGTTTTCTTTTTAATGAAATTAAGAGATAAATTATTTGAAATGAGGGAGGGGCTGACTAATTGGCTTAATACTAGCGATTCGACCGGGTGGGCCCTCTAATTGGAGGCTGCCAAGTGCGCGCCCGACAAATTTAATTGCTTGCCAAGTGGATTACCAGTTTGGTGCGTAATGACGACTTTTACCGCCAACAACGCGCGCACCATCTGGTGCAAAAACACGCCAACACTTCAAATTGAAGCCCATGAAAATGTTTAAACAGTCGTTGGTTTGTTGGAACAAAAGTATGTTCCACCAAGTTACAAGAACCGAGACTTGCCTGTTGCGCCAAGGCTCCGACGAAAAAGTGTGCTCGGGAAAAAGTTATGTTTTAATTATTTTTGCATCATGGGAAATGTTTTTGCCAACTGTTTCCATTCAGCCGAAACGAGGATGGTCGCCAAAGGATAAAGCCGTAAAATGTAATGCAAATGTTGTTTAAGGATTCATGAACGATTTGAATTTTGGCTAGCCTTTAAACGTTGGCAGAAAAAATGTTAGGAATAACCGCAAGAATATTTATTTCCAAACTTGTTTCAAATTCATCAAATATATTGTATGTAAATTCATCAAATTCCAACTGGTTTAAGCATCAATCCGTTTCTAACGATGAAATCATCCTCTTCGACGGCCACCATAAATCTCAAATCATCACTCTTCAACCCATAATCTTGACAAGGCGAGAGAATAAGATGAAATGAGCACCTTCAAAGGAGAATCCCAGACTGTACAGTCTCGCCACCAATCGCACAAATCAGTTCGCAATCTGTTTCTACTGCCAGCAGCAGCGTCTTGTTTAGTACCTCTCCCTAGAAGAGAGAACATGAATTTTCAGACGCGGCGCACTGCCTGCCAGCCGGAACGTCCAACACTTTAGATAATCCACTTCATCAAATTTTACGACGTGTCACCCCCCAACCCACTTCCGGAGGAAAAGCCACCCCCACCCTCACCGAGAGACAGTTATTGTTGTTATGAGATCAATAATTAATTATACGCCATTAATTGGAACACGCCCCCGCGTGCCGCGCACGGCTGGCTGGTTAGCCATTATGATAAATAACAGTTATCAGAGTAATGAATCTTTATTAAGAAAATTTAATTCATTCGAGCTGCTGAACCGAGTCGGGATGACGTCCGGGCAATGATGATGATGGGTTTGTGTGTGTGTGTCAGCGATTGTGGTTTGTCCAGCGGAGTGCAAAGCCGGGGTTGGTCATGTGTGGCGACTTGCTTATCGTATTATATTTGCTTACCACATTTATATAAAGTCAATCATATGCATACAGAAACGAGGAAATAAAGTGCACCGTGAATGGTTTGCAAGTCATTCTTGGGTCGATGGAAAAGTATGGATTCTTTGAAATCCTTTTCCCATTTTTTTACATTCGATTCATTGCAATTTTTCCAGGTGATCTGTACTATCTTTTTCTTTCAATTTGAGCATGAGCATGAGCATGAGCATGGTTGACTGCCAATGAGCTGCTACTCCGTTATTGACGGATCAGCTGAAGTTACACAATGAACCAACAGATGAATAGTGGGAGCTAATCATCCTCACTGTATAACCCCTGAAGATCTCTGCTTTAAGTCAATACCGGCGCCCCCCAAAGGAGATGCAGTTCAACAAAGGTAGGAATGTTAGTCCGATATTTGAAGTTGCAGACTCATCAGACACAGAGTTTGTCACTCTATACCTGTTGACACCGCATGAGACCGTTGAATCCACAGCATCTCCTTCAGGCATCACGGGAATTGGGGGAATTGTGTTAGTAGGGGAAGGAAAGGGAAGGTCAGGATTCATCTTGGTAGATGATATGACCAGAAAGTGAAACAATCGTTGCCTTCCGAGCTACGACGCTATGAGAAGGACTTATCAATCGCGTATTTTTACTTCTTACCGCCGGCGTGCCATCCGAGCACCGATGCTATGGGATGGGCTTTCAGAATGAAATGTAAATATAATACGCGGCGACGCAAATCTCTTATTCGTTGATTTCCCGAAGCTTCCACTACTTCTCGCGGGTTCTCGCGCGCCGATTCACACTCCGATCGATCCAACGAACACCACACGACTGATGGCAAACTTCTCTGGCCACGCCACGACCCATTTTTCAATGATTTCGAGAGCTTTCTACCACTTTCCCGCGGGTTCACGCGCGCCGATTCACACTCCGATCGACCCAACGAACACCACACGACTGATCTGTACTATCTTTTTCTTTCAATTTGTTCTTTAAAAACCTTATCTTCTCTTATGATAAGGCTTTCTTCTTTCATTCAAAGTATTTTTTTATGCTATTTTCCTTCCTAACCTCAAGGCGGAAAGGCTCCCTCCACGAATACAGATCTACTCAGAATCAAATTAAAATTTTGTAATAATATTTCCTCTTCAGTACTACACTCTCTTGAAAAACGATTAGTTTTCAAACAGTTTTGCAACTTTTATATTTGAAGAATTCGATGGGTTTGATGATTTGACTTATTTAAAAAAAATGACAATGTTTTGATAAATTTAAGTTAGAAAGATATTAAAAATCATAATTTGAAAGGTAACTTTATTAACTTCTACAATTACTGCTTTTATTTTTGCAATCAATTTTTTTAAGCAGACAGCATAAGAAAATGCACGATGCATGGTTAAATTTATTCCAAACAAAAATTAGAACAGGCGAACGTTTTTTTTTTCTTATAATAATATTTACGATTTTTTAGCAGTTATTTTTAAATTTATTCACAATATAAAAATTGTGAAGATGTTACATCTGGGAATGGTGACAGATTTTGTGTCTTAAAATGTGTAATTTTACATCCGGATTTATTTAAGACTCTGGAAGGCATCATTCCCGATCGGCCATGTTTGTTTTAGAAAAACATTCAAATCTTGATTCAGCAGTTTTCAATCAAAAAATGGTTTTCTTTGTGTTGTTTGTAGATGCATTTTACGTATCGTGAATATTTTTTCATTTCAATTTACTATTTCTGGACCCTGAATTCAAAACCATCATTTATAGTCATTGCCCCAAAAGTGAAGGACACCTTTTAAGACCTTAACTTATTTACACATTTAGGTAAAATCATTTGAAAAAAGTTAATAATCAACCATCCTAATTTTCAACCTTCCAAAATTCAACTTTTTATCACAGCGTTATTTTTCTTATAAATTATTTGCTTTTTCAACGCGACCAGATCTTAGAAAAACTGTATTTTTTAAACAGTAAACAGTGAAATGTTTTCAAAATAAATAATCATTTTTCCGATTTTGAATATTGTCGATTTTGACAACATTTAAAGCGAAATAGAAAAACAAATTGACGATTTTGGAAACATTTCACTGTTTACAAATTCGATAACATTAAGTTACTGGATTTGCTTATAAAATTTCTATCAATGAAGTTCTTTGAAATAAATTAGAGGAAAAAAACTAAATTCTATATGATTTACATCCTTTTCAACATGACTAGTTTTTTTTTTAAATAAATTGTTTTTTTTTAATTCTTTTTCCATGTATCTTTACAGTATTTCAAACATTAGCAGTTCTATCAATTATAATCAATTTCTGAATCTCGATTGCATCACAGTAAAAAAATGATTTTCATCAGGGAATGATGACAGATTCATCAGTTTCAAATTTTCACTCATTTTTTAATATAATATTACTCAAAAAAGATATAATATTCAATCAACCAAATATATAACCTTCCAAAATTAAACTTTTTTTTCAGTGAACTGGTAAAATTTCAAGCAGATTCTGTAGAATTTAAATTTTTTATACAATATGTGAGTTAAATTTATTCAGTATATTCTTTAAAAGGTGTTTCCAAAAACTCTAGTCGTTGAGTCAATATAACGTTGCCTTTCCGTTTCACCTTAAGGGATTACATACATGTAAATCGGCAGAAATGTCAGAAGTTGGTAGGAGCACACATTTAATGTTTTTTTAATCTGTTTTCAGGGAATTATAATATATATTTTTAACTATTACCAACACAAATTTGGAGACATTTGGTTGTATCATTGCCAAGATATAGCTTTTTGAAATTAGCAGTTTAAAAAAATGGGTGCCACGATATCTCAACACTGCTTTGACCAAATTGGCTATTTATTTATGCTTGAGTAATTAAATTGTTTTTTTTTTCAAATAATAATTTCTGTTTGGCATTCTATTCAACATGAGCATTTCTATAAAAATAAATTGGCTTGATAAGTTCTATGGGGTTTTGCATTTTTGCAAACCTGAGCAGAGTTCTTTGAACTATACCGACTAACAAAACAATTTTTTAGCAGGATGTTTTTTTTTTATTTTTGAGTATTTTTGTGCACGAGCAAAACTCAATCCAATTTGCTGATTATTGAAAAATATTTTTGAAATGATTTTTATTTGAAAACGGCAATTTAAAGCATTTAAGAACAAGTTTTTTTTCAATTCACTCTGTGCTGTTTTGTTTGTTTCAAACATGAGCAGTGTTTTCAAAAATTATAAAAATCTGTGTGTTTACCTTTTTTAAACATTATTTGATTCCTAACTATTGATCAGCAGTTCTTTGCAGAATAATTGGGATTTCAAAATAAAACTGCTGATTTCTAGGAATCATTCTAACAAGAAAATTTCAATGAATTGTTTTGATGTGAAAACAAAATTCTGGAAAAATATATTTTCTTGTGGGTGAAAGATGTTTGTTAGAGAGGCCGAAAAACGCGGCTTCCGAAGGGCTTCAATATGACCAGTTTTACAAAATTAAAAAATAGTTTTTGACAAGGTTTTTGTTGTCTTGCTATTTTTTCGCATTGAATAAAAAAATTAATGGAAATTGTTTCTAGACGTGTATTTTAACTTTGTTCATAAAAATCATCCTGGGTTAATGGACTCATTTGCAATATGTTTAGATTCATAAACTTTATTAGGTTTTTTAAGGTGCTAAGCTGGTTATGACAAATGTACCTTGCCTAACATTTTAATCAAGGCATTGAATTTTAAAATGAATAGATCTTCTTATTTATTGAAAAAGCCATGCCTATATTTAACACACTGACTTGATTGACAAAGTCTCCTTTTACGCTTGACAATACTTTTTTTTATGATTTTTAAACGACGAATTAAATTATATAATTATTTTGAAGCTGTCAAAATTCAATAAATGTTCAAATTGTAACTTACACAAACTTTGCCTATTATTATTTTTTTAACAAATTTTGTTATCAAAACGACAGTTTTAACCCTCTACAATCCAACCCCGCTTTTAGACGGACTTAATTGTCAGTTTTCTGGGGTCAACTTTAGATGTTTTTTAAAAACATTTTCTATATTATATGTAAAGCAAATATGCAGTAATTTGTGTAAATAGTCTGGGACACATGCCTTTACGCTTTTTTAATTAAAATGAAATGATATCATTCTACAGTCAAAAATGTGAAAAACTAGCAAAAAAAGTGGCTGTAAAAACATGAAAAAACTAAATAGACATGATAAAATAATTAGAGGCAATAGGATAAGCAAAAAACAACCAGAAACATACCAAAAATGAACAAGATAAATGCTGATAAAAAAAAACTAAAAATGAAACAAGAAAAACTTAAAAAAAAGAAATGAGTTTTTGGTAGAACAAAAGTTGCTCAAAATGACCTCGAATATGATTGCTCACATCCCATCCTAGTAGATTTTTCACCTACCCTAATCAATTTCTGAACTTAAAAAAATGATGGATAGTTTAGCAAATTAATTTTCCGTCCCAAAGCCATAAGCAAAAAGTCTCCCCGCTGACAAGTGTGAATCAAATCCACCCATCCAATCTGCATCACTTGCGGTCAGTGGAGCTTTTAATTATAAAATTTCGATTAAAATCAAAGTGGGAATACACCGCATCATCACTCAATCTCTTTCTCTCTCCAACATGCTCAGGGACCGTGGTGGTGGGTCGAAGCAGGAAGCAATTCCACGCAAGTTCGAACTCATCATTCATTAATCAAAATCAATTTCGCCCCGTAATAATCGTAATGAATAATTTATTCTGGCACGGTCCACCCACCCTTGGGCCTTCCGCCAGGGGGCCACGTGGAATCTGGGCTCTGGGATTGTCCGAAATGGATTTTCGTCGCCTTGGGCAGTGTTTTTCCTTTATTTTTTCATGGAAATCGGTCCGGTACTTGGTTTCGCTCGTCTCGTTTTGACGGATGCGTTCACCGCGCCAAGTCATCACTCATTCGGGTTCGGACGGTTTTTCCGGAAGTTCGGGAGATCTGATTCCCTCGGGGGATTGATCGGCGGGAACGTAGATTGGATGTGGGTGGAGGTTGCGATAGAAATCTGGTAGGACTTAAGCGGATGTAATGGTCAGCGTGGTACAGTTGAATTTGAGGAAGGAATCAATTGAGATTTTTTATATGAAATCGCAAAATTGCAGTTTCAAACAGTTTCCGTATTTTAAGAATGGTACAACAAATACTTTTATTGATTTGAAAAGCATTCATTTTAATCTTTTATATTTTTCAAAACATTAATAATCCAATACTATGTTTTGTTTGCTTATCCTTATACACTTAAGACAACTCAATGTCACCACAATCTTCCAAATTGGCTTTTACGAGCACAAAAAAATAAAACGGAAAATGCATATCGTTCGTTTTCCCTCCCCTCGGGGGGCACGACTGCAGGACACTTTTAACAATACTTGAAGCCATCTCCAAACAAAACAGTGGAAAATCCCTGCAGAAGAAAACCCAAACACGAAAGGAAAATCACTCCACACAGAGGAAATCTCCCGCACCCTCCCCAGAAGGCATCACGACGACCCACTCTTAGATTAAGAGTGCATTTAGAGACCTGAAGAATGGGTAGAAGCAGAAAAAAACACAGTCGTCCCACGTGGCAGCATTGCAACGGAACCAAGCACTAGAAATGATTCCACTTCCGGTGGGTGGGTGAGTGTGTGTGTTTGTGTTTAGGACCGGTTCAGGAAATGCATTGTACAAGAGCAGAGCCAAGTTCGCCCTCAATCTTTATGGATTGCTTGGGGCACTGTAAAAAAAGGTTTTTTAAACTAGAAATTTTAAATCAAGTTAAAAAATACTGATTTTTTCAATTTTTAAGGTTGATTTCTGGTTAAAAAATATTACAAAATTTATATTTTTTTTTACAGTCTCATTCAACGGATTGTATTTGAAAACTTTCAGAGCATAAACCACTCACAAACAGCAAAGATGTTAAGGATCACTCTCTGGCTCACGACAAGGATTTCAATCCAAGGTTCGCTAAGTGCCGTGTCGACATGGTGAGTGATTTTGTAGGTTCATGATTAAAAGGTAAGACTGCTTGGCTCATGACAGCTTAAAGAGCATTGGATTTCATCAGCAAATCTGTAAAAAAAAAATTTGCTAGAAATTATAAAACTTAAATACAGTGCAGATTCAACAATCCGAACCACTCGGAAAAAATTCACTTCGGTTAATCGAACCTTCAAATAATCGAATCACGAAAAAAAAATCGTTATCTTGTTTTTGATTGTTCAGCTTGGATAAATACGACGAGTGAAGAAAATCAAGTTTTGCAACGATTTATATACAACGTTTTTTGCAATTACGAATAACTCTCTTTGAACAGAATTAAAGGACAAATCTCCATACATAGAGTCAATGAATCGCTTAAATAAAAGAAAATGTTGAGAAGTATAACTTTTACAATTAAGTGTTGAAAAGTTCAACTTTTCTGCATCCATTTCAGTGCTGAAAAGTAGAACTTTTCAGCATTTGTTTTGAAAAGGGTTACTATTAGGTTCTATTATTTTTGGTACAGAAAAGTAGGCTATTTCGTCGCTCAAGAATTATAGGGAAAGTAAGTAGTTTCACGAGGGAATTGCAAAAAGAAATTTTGAATTTTTAAATCCAAGATGTCGGTCAAAATTGAGGTATTGAAATACTGAAAAAAATATTTATTATGCCAAAAGTCAATCAACAACTAAAATTCGACTAAAATGGGGTCGCAGAACTCAAACTTGATGTTAAAATCAAGAAAATAAAAAAATTGCGAAAAATTTATTGTTAATAATTTGATTATCCGAAGTCTCATACAAACTAGGGTATACCTGAAAATCCAAATTTTAAATTTTGCAAGCTTGTTAAAACCATTGAAAAATCAAAATTACCTCGAAATTGATTTTTTTTTTGTAATAAAATCAAAAAAATATTAACAAGTGCAAAAGGTTCAAAAATTAAACCATGGATTGAATTAAAATAAAATAATTCAGATTCTTTATTTTTAAGCTTAAACTTATTAAAACAAATAAAATATAAATTTTTGACATGAAAATTTGAATTTAAAATAATTACTAAAAAATTTCAAAGGCGTTTCCGATGTTTTCCAACAAATGACCCAGTTTCTTCGAAAATTATACTTTTGTTGTTTCATGTTTTTTGTTTATTTTTAGTTTTTTTTTGCAGGGTATATTAATCAAAACATACGCCCAATATGCCTAAATATGACCCAATATTTTTTATGTTCAAATCATTGGCTATAGTGTAATCATCAAGAATATCTAGATTATTAAGAGTATTACTTTCTAGTACATTTTGGAGTTCAAAATTGGGTTTAAAATGGCTTGTTCGTGAACTCTCAGACCGATACTTGTCTAGAGTCGGAATTGGGTCGGAATAGCTTGATTTTCTGAAAAAAGTTAGATTTTTTGTCCTTGAAAATGTGTTTAAAGCTTTAATTTTAATTTCGGAAAAAAATATTAAAATAATATTGTCCACTTTGTGGTTAATAGAATAAAAATAAATTAAGGGGTTACATACATGTAGCAAATCACAAAATTTTATATTACAGAATATTTGATAAATTCACTCAAAAGATGATTATTAATCACTCCTGAAAGTTTCATGAAGATTTTTCATGATTAAACTGAGTAAGAGACGATTTAAGTTAAAAAATTTGCCATGCGCAAAGCGGGCTGTCAAATTTTTTTGGCGTTTTTCTCTAAACCCCGAGTTGATTTACGGGTGCCACGATATCTCGAGATGGGATGGACCAAATTGGCTGAAATTTGAGGTGAAGACTCTCAAGATGTATCCCGTGTGCATGAAAAAGCCCAATTTTTAAAATTAGCTTTTAAACAAAAATACAAAAATCAAAAACTAACGGTTTTTTATATGAAAAACACAAAAATATTTTTATCTTTTTTTTAAGTAAACTTTTTGAAAATCGGGCTTCGTCATGCACACGGAATCTGTTTAACGAGTCTTCACCAAAATTTTGAGCCGATTTGGTCAAGTCAATGTTGAGATATCGTGGCACCCGTTTATTGAAACTGCTAACTTGAAATTGCTATATCTCGGCAACGATGCAACCAAACATCCTAAATTTATTTTGAAAGTAGGTGATAATGTATATCTTAATGCCATTAAAAAAGAATTAAAAAAAATTTTTTTTTGATTAAAATGAACGCATTTAATTGAAAATAAAAAAAATAGAATAAGTTTTTCTTGAAGAGAATGTAAATAAAACATTTTTGAGGTCATAATATTAATTAAACCACCTGAATTTTACAAATTTTTCGATTAATTCATATCCTCTTTCCCCTTCACCATTGAGAATGGTTAGATTTTCGTCTGCCAGATTTTTCCAGATTTTTGATCGATACATTGCCAGATTTTCCTTATTTTGACCTGGTAACCCTGAGTCCCACTTAGATTTCAAGTTCTTTTAATTTGATATTGAAAAATTGGGTCTGGCGATTGTCCAAGATCCATATAAAAAGGTTTTTTTTTGTATGGACAAATGTCCACGAGGGGGAGGGGGGTAACAGATTCCAATAAAGTGTTCACGTGGTTTATGGATGGTCCCATTTTTTAAGATTCATGAATACAAAAAAAAAGGAATTAATTTGATAGTTATTAAACAGCACTGGGAAAATGCTGTTTTTTTTTTAATGGAATAAATGATCCAAAACTTTTGTTATAACTGTAGTTATAACTCTCAGATGCTGAATTGTTGACGAAGAAAATATGTGAAGTATAACTATATTTTTTAATGAACCATTTTTTCAAGAATGTTTTGTTTTCAAAGACCATTCTTTTTCTTTTATATTTTTATTTTTTCAAAAAAATAGAAAAAGTTGCTATGAATAAAATTTATTTTTGATATTACATTTTTAAAATTTTCAGTAATAATATGCAGCCTTGAAAGCTTTAAAACTGATTTTTTTTGCACGTTTTTAAAAATTAAAAAAATAAACTGCCCTAAATATTGTTGCCTTTAATATAGATGAATGAAATCTTTCCTTTCTTCCTTTTTAACAAAGCTGTAGCTCAAAATATTCCATAATTTGGTACAAATCTTGATAGGAAACTATGGTCTTGAGTTTTGATATTGAACTGATTTAATGCATTAAACAAATAAAGATCAATTAATTTAAATTTATTTTCTCTTATCTTATTGCAGGTAAGCCAAAAACTCACAGGGAATAGATCAATTCAACACATACTACAAAAGTTCTGGCAACATTTTGTTTAAGGTGAAATATGTAACACAGCGACTGGATAGTAAGATAAAGTTTAGTATCTCAACTTGGAAAACACTCCGCGAAATTATTCGAACACAAATGAAATGATCAACTTTTCGAACTGATAAATTTACCTTTTGGTTCACCCAAATGAAGCGCGTTTTGAAAAAAAGTAAAAAAGTTCTTTTTCTTTAGTCAGTTTCCCCAGAAAAAGAACACATCTTCAACCTCCCTACTTTGTCTTCGGAGAGTGGTTATCGCCTTGTTGCACATTTTTGGCTCGGGCGGGCACTGTTTCGTGGCTCCCAGACAGTGTGTGTCACGAGGTGGCGCGCGCGATGGTTCAGCAACTCCTGTCTCGCTGAACATCCAGCAGTTCAATCGAGTGTAAAATCATATTTGCCAAAAGTTTGTCCTTGAGATGAGTACTGTCGAGTTGGGAAAGTTTGGAATTCTTAATTTGGACATCAAATTGAACCCAAGATTCTTAGATTTACTTCAACTCACGGTACCATTCCATCGGCTACGGTAGTGTAGGGCGCCTCCACCAGTCGGGACTTGATGGTCCTTGAGGCATGAATCCGAAAAATGACTTTACTGCGCAACAGAGTAGAGCCAGGGAACGAGGTCCCAGTTTGGCCGGGGCAAAACTTTTCTCATATCATTTTTCCGCTTGCACAGTCTTGTTAGCTTTGTGTCTTGGCCGACGGGAAAAATTACCAGTTTTCCTTGTCACTAGAGAGCCTTACTTGGGAAGAACCTGGTTTCTAGCTTGGCGGCACAGGGTGTTTCTTGACTAACTAACTAATTGATACTTTAGAGGGTAGAGGGCTACTGAGTAATTCTCTGAAACTCCAAGTCTGCATACAATTTTTGCAGCCTATAGAACATTGAAGTTTGGTACTATTTTGCCTGTTTTCCAGGCCTTCAAAAATCACTGTAACGCATTTTGCAACCTTAAGGTTTAGACTGATAGTATTCAAAATAAATATAAAATAAATAATTAAGACATCTCAGGAAAAAATCACCCTGAAAAATATTTCTTCTTTTTTTATTGAAAATTCGAGTTTTAATCTAAAAATCAAGCTGAACAAATTAAAAATCGTTTTCAAAATCCTAGGTTTTTTTAAAAATGGCAATTCTGTCAAATAATTTTTAATTTTTTAATTATGTAATAGCTCGAATGATCATTTCACTTTATTTGACATACAGGATGTTGATCAAAACCACATACAAAGATTGACAAAAAATCATGTTTTCTAGACTTTCTCAAAGTCACATGTTAAATTTATGAAACAAATACAACATTTAAATGTTTCCACTTTTTTCTATGACTAAGCAATGCTCATGCTTTTTGAAGATTTAATGATTTTTATTTTAAAAAAATGAAATAAATTATTATACCTAGCTATACATATTTTTTAATTTTTTGTTTGTATTCAATACTACTTATTTCTAGAGTTTTTTTTTGTTTTTTTTTTTTTTGAAAAGTTCCTATAAGCTATTGTGTTTCATATGTTTATAGGACCTTTGCAAAGAAAATTCTAGATTTCTAAGCATTATTTATTTATATGTTTGTAATTCTCCGCCAACTCACACAACAGTTGCCCCGACCCCTCTTCGATTTGCGTGAAACTTTGTCCTAAGGGGTAACTTTTGTCCCTGATCACGAATCCGAGGTCCGTTTTTTGATATCTCGTGACGGAGGGGCGGTAAGACCCCTTCCATTTTTGAACATGCGAAAAAAGAGGTGTTTTTCAATAATTTGCAGCCTGAAACGGTGAAGAAAAAGAAATTTTGTGTCAAAGGGACTTTTATGTAAAATTAGACGCCCGATTTGATGGCGTACTCAGAATTCCGAAAAAACGTATTTTTCATCGAAAAAAAACACTAAAAAAGTTTTAAAAATCCTCCCATTTTCCGTTACTTGACTGTAAAAAAATTTGGAACATGTCTTTTTATGGGAAATTTAATGTACTTTTCGAATTTACATTGACCCAGAAGGGTTTTTTTTTTCATTTAGAACAAAATTTTTCATTTTAAAATTTCGTGTTTTTTCTAACTTCGCAGGATTATTTTTTAGAGTGTAACAATGTTCTACAAAGTTTTAGAGCAGACAATTACAAAAATTTTGATATATAGACATAAGGGGTTTGCTTATAAACATCACGAGTTATCGCGGTTTTACGAAAAAAAGTTTTGAAAAAGTTGGTCGTCATCGATCATGGCCGTTCATGGTCACCCGCGACAAACACGGACGACGAAACAAAGAGAAAAGCAAAAAGTAACTTTTCAAAACTTCAAAGAGAAAAGCAAAAAGTAACTTCAAAACAAAACGTAAAAGCTTAGGAAAAATAATATTTCCACGAAGTCATTGATGTTTTGAACATTGTTTTTATTGTAGCATAACTGCTGTAATGTTTTTTAACCCAAAATTTTGAAAATAGGGTACTTTTGAGTTTTTTTTATCAGAAAACGTTCAAAAGCATAAAAAATATGCAATGTCGATAGAATAATTGTAAAATGTTTTTTTTTCTAAAAATTTTATTTCTTTTTGAAACATCCCTCCAAAAAAAAAAAATTCTCCCCCACCACCCAGCAACCTTCTTCATCAAGTCAAAAGCGAGGGGTGTCGTTCGGATGAGCTCCAACGAGTCTGGGCGGTAATTAAAATTGACTCTTAATTTTGCGTTGGTGCCAGAAGAAAATTCACAACGTTTTTTTGTTGCTCTTTCCGCTGCCTGCCACTCGAAATTTAGCGGCACGCCCTGGTGTTAAGATGTTAGTCCTTGACTGACAGTTCCAAAGTGTACAACAACTCTCCCGCGGGAGGTCCCATCCTGTCCACCCTCACCAAGCACCCTTCTTGATCCAAGGCGAAAAAAAAAACCTTCTTCACGTTCGACTGCGCCCGTTGTGTGGCGGCTTTTCGCGGGAAACTCACACCGATATATCTGCGGCAAAAACTGCCTTTCTCGGAATCTTCTAGGGCAGAAGGAGGGGGGTTTGGTCGGAAATTAGCTTTGAGAACTTTACACCACCGCTAATTGAATTTCGGTTCCCGGAAAATAGGACAACCGCGCCCTCCGATGGAGGGGTCTTTTTCATCAACTTTTTTTTTCTAGAGAGTTGGATTTAGTCTTTGCTTGGGGTTTTCGCCCCCTCATTTTGGCTGGAAATCTATTACATCATTTACCTGTTAATTAAAAGGCTGTTCTTGGAAGATGATGGAATGAATTTATTTGGGGAAAACTTGGAAAAAGGATGTTCAGTTTGTACGGGTCATACCAGTACTTGTCACATTGAAAAACATGATTTAAATTATAATAAAATGAGACACTCGAGAAGGTGTTTCAACCTATAATTTAAATAACTATTATCTCTCTAAACCTTTTGGTTTCTATTTTTTCCAGAATTTAATTCAAGCAAAAAAAACAGTAATATATTCGTTGGAGTTCATGCTTCCAAATAAATCCAGGCTCCTTCAAAACAGCAAAGACAAGCTTAAATTTTGCCGCAAGTGCTTCCCCATCACCGTCATTTGAATGAAATTCAATCCCCAACCATTCAGGACATTCAAATCCATAGCAACGTATCAAGTTCATCGAAGGATCCTTTTTCCCAGCAGTTTTCCTTCCCCCAACTTCCCCAACAAAAGGAATCCTTTCTGGCCATCATCACAGACGACTGGCATCACGAAAAAAAAAACGAAGCTCCGGGAAAATGTCTTTTCCGTCTCTTCAAGCGTGCGCGCGAACCCATCTGTCCTTAAATTTTCCATCCCACTCCGGACGAGCAAACTGCTCCTTTGACTGCCCTTCGAAACTCATCGTATATGGTCCAAGGATCATGGCCATAAAGCATCCCTCCTTCATCGAGGCCGGGCCTGTCCCAACCCGGGCCCGGGAGTTTATTTTGTGAGTCGTCTGGCGGCCTCCAGACGTTTTTCTCCGGTCCCACTGATTCAGCGCCAAGTCATCCCTCTTCACAAGCGCAAAGAGAGCCAGCCTGTGTAAACAACCGTCCAAACCAACCGTCTTCTGGTGGAGAATCCTTTTTACCCGCTGGGACGGGTTCCATCGAATCTGCTGCCTACATTTGCAAACCTCTCGGACTCGAGCTATAGGATTTCAAAAACATACTCATAGAGACCTCCCTCCCCGGTCATAGTCATTTGGCTTCTCCTGAAGGAGTTCGTTTGTGATTTGCCCTTTTTTTGCGGACACCAGGCAAGAGAGTAAACATTAAATCTTTGTGCTGCCTTCTTGGGCTCTTTAAACAGGCTGGAACGGCAGATTTTGGGAACTGAGATAGTGGCGAGGGTTTTATGGTCAAAGGCTAGTAAGTAGATAAAGGTTCGTTGAAATTGTAAAAATTATTGATGATCATTTCCTTTTCAACAAAAAATCATAAGTTACACTTTATTAAACAAAATCGAAATTATGGCGTAATTAAGACATATTTTTTGAATCAAAGCAACTTCTTTCAAACTATTCTTTCAATAAAACTTTTGAATTTCACCGAAAACCCAAATGTAATCAACTTAATACCTTTTTTATTTTCGTTAAATTTTTGACATTACGATTGCCATCAACCGCAAAAAGCGCATTCACCTGATAAGTTGATTTGAATGAATTTCAACAATTTGTTGGAGCTTATCAGCTTTTGATTTAATTTTAGAAAATATTGGAAATAAGGTATATAAAAAAAACAATTTTCCAAAATTGGCCCCCTTTACAAAAACTCTGGGCCCACCTGCTTTAAACTTTCATATTTTTACAAAAAATAGCTTATCCAATTATTACTTATGAGTAGGGCTAGTGATTTTTACGGCTCAAAAATTGAAATTTCGCGGCATGCTTATTACAAAATATTTGAATTCCACGGCAATTTCGCAGTACTCGAAAATCTGCTTGTTCAAGTTTATGTATTTTGTAGTATTATTGTGTACAGGAAAATTATCTTGAAAATTAACAATAGTTCAATAACAAAATATTACCCTCTGACACAAAACATTCATTGCAATTATTATATGGGTCCAATTGTGTACAGTTTTACATCTGAAAGACATTAAAATTTTAGTATTAAAATAATTTTCGAAAGTCTCTCCAATCGAAAATTATTCTTAATTCATCAAAAGAAGTATAATAATATTTGATTATTTCGAATGAATTTGAGCAAAACTCCATTCAAAACAGTTTATGCAGCATTTAGTATTGATAATAAGAAAAAAAAACATTTAAAAATACTTCACAATGTAACTTTTATCAACATGAATAAAAATTGAATAAAAAACTTAATTTCTACCTAAAATATTCAAATAATTTTAATTTTTTTTCTCACTTTATACAATTTAACTTATTAATCGTTATTTCACTAAATTTAACTAAGATTTAAAAATAAAATAGCTCAAACTGTTTTGTGTTTTCTTTTATTGAATTTCACATTGTGTTATCCATGGCATGTTACAATTAAAGGTCATTTTGCTGTGACATGTGAAAATCAGCATTTCGATAGAGATATCTTATGATCAATATTTTCAAAAATGAGATCTCATTTAACCATGCAACCATGTTTCAATTCAAAAATCAGTTTTTTAAACACTGAGAACCAATTTTTCAAGTGATTTTTCTAATTTCGCTGCATTTTACGGTGTTGACCAGATTTCACGGCTAAGGGCAAAAGGGTTCGCGTAGTCCGTGAAAAATCACCAGCCCTAGTTATGAGTTATTCTCTACGTTCTAATAAATCGACTTTTCATATTATATTTTGATTGGAATAAAACTTAGTCCATGTAATCCTAATGTCAACGGTTTCTTCATTCAAACTTGGGAGCTGTCGATACAAAAGTGTGATAAAAGCGTTCGAAAATCCGTACGGTCATCTGGGGCGAAACGGAACACATGGGGCAAAACGGGACAGATGTTTTACCCTTTATACTGCGCAATATTTGGATGTTTTTGATTGTTTTCGGATAGAACAGACACAGATCAACAAAAATAGCGCATCGATTTCCAAATTCTTTTAAGTGCTCTAAAAACTGCTGTCCCTATTCAGAATGATAGAGATTTTTTCATACATTTCGAAAGTTATTACACAATTTTTAGAAAATATTCAAAATTTTCACATTAAACATATTTTCGGAAAAGAATTTAAAATTTCTGCTTTTGCCTTCCTCACCTAACTGAGGAAAGACTTTAAAATCACTCGAAAAATGAACTTCTTAATTCGACCTCGTAGACCCACCTCCATGTATACCTATCGACTCAGAATAAAATTCTGAACAAATGTCTGTGCGTGTGTCTGAATGTGAGTTCGTGCACCGAAAAATATGGCTGTACTGATTTGGACCGTTTTGGTCTCATTCGATTCGTCTTGGGGTCCCATAAGACCCTAGTTAATATTATGAAGTTAAGAAAAGTACTTCAAAAGCTATGCTAAAAAAACGATTCTGGCTAAAGTTTGAAAGATCGTAAAAAGGGTGGTTTTTGTAAGAAACCCTGTCTGATTTTTCAAAGGTATTTAAAAGACCTTTCTAATGAGCTTGAAGATCTGATAGCCCTATCAAAAGTTATGAGCACTTAAGTGTCATTTGTATTCATTTCAGAGGCCGGATCTCAAATATTTTGATGAAAAATTTGTCCGAGTCCATCGTTCGACCCGTCGTTAGTTAGATAATTAAAAGACCTTTCAAATGAGCCTAAAACATCGAAGATCTGACAACCCTATCCAATGTTATTAGCACTTAAGTGTTATTTACACACTTTTTGGAGGCCGGATCTCAGATATTTTGATGAAAACGTTGTCCGGATATATCATGCGACCTGTCGTTGAATAGGTAATTAAAAGATCTTTTCAACGAGTTCTAAAGATTCAAGATCTGATAACCCTATCAAAAGTTATAAGCACATAAGTGCCCTGGATTTTGAAGATCTGACTACCCAATCTGATGGTATGAATCAAGTTGATAGAACACTGAAAAGTCCGCCCTTTTGTATCAATTTTGAATAGCTTTACCCTCTAAATGTGAGGAAGGCACCAACCACCAAAGGGTGGATTAAGTAACGTTTTTGCAATATGGGAATCGAATGATCGGAATTTTTCAGAAAATACTCCAAATTTTAATTTTTACAATAGAGCAACTCTCTACGAAATCGGCCGATTTCGACCTTTTTTATTTTTTGTATTTTTTTTATTTGACTCAAACTTTGTGGGGGCCTTCCCTATGACCAAATATGCTATTTTGTGTCATTGGTTCACCCATACAAGTCTCCATACAATTTTGGCAGCTGTCCATACAAAAATGGTATGTAAATATTCAAACAGCTGTACCTAGAGGGTGACGATTCTCGAGATTTTCAATTTCCCGGGAATCTAGAGTTGGATTTGGCCATTTCCCGGGAATTCCCGGGACCCGGGATTTTTTTGACTATGCCAATAGTGCCAATAATTTTAATAGGAAAAGTCATAAATTTGTTTCTTTTCAATAAATTCAGTTCAAAATAATTCACACTTAATCAAAGAAATGTTAATTTAAGAAGTCTCATTATTTTAAGGAACTAGTTCAACCTTTAGAATTTTTCTTAGAATCTGTAAATACAAGATCGTTTTTTGAGCTTTTGGGGACTCCAAATTGTAGTTTAAAATTTTACGAATCATAATTCGTACAGAGTTATTTTTCAAAAGATGCACAAGCTTGTTGCATGAACTTGTTATTAGATTTTCGTAATGTTAAAAAAATAGCAAATATATAATTTCCCAGTATCGATATTTTTGCAATATGATGCATAACGACTCAAAACAACTATTTCAACTTGTTTTTTTTTCTTTTTAAGGTAAACTGGAAATATTCATTGAGAAATATTTACATTTATCAGGAAATGCGAATGTTCACAAATATCGTACCTTAACAAAGATTAAGACAATCTTTGCAGAATGTTAGAGTTTTTTCTTCTTATACATACAGTCGACTCTCTGGCTGTCGATCTTCTCGATATCAATATTGCTCCATATTTCGATGAATTCTTCAGTCCCTTCAATCTGCATACTTCAATTCTCTTCATTCCTCGATATTTTCTCTTGCTTGAAGGATTTTTTCCTCGACGGTCCCTTGGATTCTTTTTGCTTTAAAAATCTCTTCCAGTTGTCAATAATTTAACTTTCTTATGGCTTGCCTAGACATTTTTCTTTGCGAAACAAAGCTTTGAAGGGTGTTTGACATTAGTTTGTTTTTGTATGTTGGACGTTGCCATGATTCTCTCCCATAGCTGGGTATCAAGAAAACAATATTTTCAATCGAGTCTTCATTTTGCATCGTTCTGTAAACTGATGATTCTCTTCCTCGACGGTCCCTTGGATATTGACAACCAGAGAGTCGACTGTAATCAAATATTGAGGTTGATGAGAAACACAAAATGACTTAATGAGGATATGGAAATTGAACTTATTGAAAAGAGTGTTCCCTCTAAGAAATAACAAATAAAAATAATTTAACAAAAAAACTTTATGCAACAAAATTTCACATCGAATAAATAAAACTTCAGATAATCGAATCTCGACAAAACAAAATTTTCGCTGTCTTATTTTTGATTCTTTAAACTACTCCAAACTACCCTTAGATTATTAGGAAATTTTAAAATCCAAGATTCAAATTTGACTAAAGTGTTGTTGCAGAACTCGAAATTGATGTTGAAATACGATTTTTTTTTGTTCGTGATTCGATTATCCGAAGTCCCATACAAACCTTCGAATAATCGAAACTTCAGATAATCGAAACTTCGGATAATCGAGTCTGGACTGTATTTCATTTCTGGGATGTAACTGCTACTTGAAGGTAAATTTTGGGCTCCACATTTTTTTGGGATTCTCTCATTTATAGTTATTGGAATTTTCGACAAATTAAAATTTACACTTTCTAAATAACAAGATTAGAGAAGCATAGGTTTATTCGAACTTGAACATTGAACATCCAATGTTCTAAGCCATTTCGAATTTTTAAATGTTTTTCTGATTAGTTTATAACATTTTGCTTCGATATTTATAAGTAGAAAATTTCCCGGGACTCTCGACCAAATTTCCCGGGAATCGAGAGGTCCAAAAATTGACGATTTCCCGGGAAATTTTTCCCGGGAATTCCCGCTCGTCACCCTCTAGCTGTACCTTTTGAGTGAATTTTTTGATCAATTTGGTGTTTTCGGCAAAGTTGTAGGTATTGTTGAGGATTTTTGAGAAAAAATAGGAATTTTTTTTATCAACTTTTTTTTCACTAAAACTCAATTTCCCAAAATAAATATTTTTTGATTTTCGAGATTTTTTGATATGTTTTAGGGGACAAAAATCCGCAACTTTTGAGCCATAGAGAAACATGGTCAAAAAATCTGCCGCCGAGTTATAATTTTTTGAAAAAACAGTGATTTTTGGAAAAAATCGAAGTTTCGTGCAAAAACAAGTTTGACATTATTTTTTAATGCAAAATTGAATTTACAATCGAAAAGTACTTTACATATATTTTGATAAAGGGCTCCGTTTTCTAGATATAGCCACCGAAAGTTTGATTTTAGCGAAATATTTGCAGTTTTTCAATTTTTAAAAATAGTGACCATGAGTGACCATTTCTAAAAATATTTTTTTTGAAAAGTTCAGAAAATTTGCTATAAAATTGTCTAAGAGACATTGAAGATTGGACCTCTGGTTGCTGAGATACAGCGCACAGTGGGCGAAATGGAACCCAAAATCGGACTTAATTGAACGCGGCTGGTTCCCTGGTATGAATAATACTGTTTCTTATGTAAAAAAATCCGGGGAATCGATTGGTGATGGTTTCATCCACCGCACAAAACGGCAAAGGGTCCATTTTGCCCCAATTCCCCATTTTTTCACATTTTTTCTTGAAAATCGGTCTGTATTTAGAGCGGAGGCTTTATGCTGCCTTCCAAAATGCACTTAACTTATGTGAAAATGTCCCAGGAATCCAGTAAAAATAACCACTTGCACCGCAAAAATCATCTAGGGTCCATTTAACCCCAATTTCGATATAAAAGCATTTTTGGCCGTTTTCAAATGTTAGGTCAGATTTAAAAAATCTGAAAATATTTTTATCGTAAAGATCAGACAATTTTACATAAGAATGACGATTTGCACTTGATAGTTTGACACATTTATATTGATAAAAATAAAATGTATGTGAAAGGCAGTTTATTCTGCGTTTGGGAAAATTGGCCCAAAAGTGATTCTTCAATCTTTTTATTTAGTTTAATTTCTATATCAACATAAATATGTCAAACTTTCATGTGCAAATCGTTATTCTTATGTAAAATTGTCTGATCTTTACGATAAAAATATTTTCAGATTTTTTAAATCTGACCTAACATTTAAAAACGGCCAAAAATGCTTTTATATCGAAATTGGGGTTAAATTGACCTTAGATGATTTTTGCGGTGCAAGTGGTTATTTTTACTGGATTCCTGGGACATTTTCACATAAGTTAAGTGCATTTTGGAAGGCCACATAAAGCCTCCGCTCTAAATACAGACCGATTTTCAAGAAAAAAATGTGAAAAAATGGGGAATTGGGGCAATATGGACCCTTTGCCGTTTTGTGCGGTGGATGAAACCATCACCAATCGATTCCCCGGATTTTTTTACATTAGAAACAGTATTATTCATACCAGGGAACCAGCCGCGTTCAATTAAGTCCGATTTTGGGTTCCATTTCGCCCACTGTGCAGCGGCTTAAAGAAAAAGAAACACGAAAATTGAAGTTTTCTAAGTCTCACCCAAACAGCCCACCATTTTCTAATGACGATATCTCAGCAATTAATGGTCCGATTTTCAATGTTAATACATGAAACAATCGTGAAATTTTCCGATCTCTTTGAAAAAAATATTTTGAAAATTTTAAAATCGAGACTAACATTTTAAAAGGGCCAAACATTGAATATTACGCCCATTTAAAATGCTAGTCTTGATTTAAAAATTTTCATAATATTTTTTTTCGAAAAGATCGGAAAATTTCACGAATGTTCAATATATTATCATTGAAAATCGGACCATTAGTTGTTGAGATATCGTCATTAGAAAATGATGGGCTGTTTGGGTGAGACTTAGAAAACTTCAATTTTCGTGTTTCTTTTTCTTTAAGCCAAATCAAACTTTCGGTGGCTATATCTAGAAAACGGAACCCTTTATCAAAAAATATGTAATGTACTTTCGATTGCAAATTCAATTTTGCATTAAAAAATAATGTCAAACTTGTTTTTGCATGAAACTTCGATTTTATCCAAAAATCACTATTTTTTCAAAAATTCATAACTCGGCGGCAGATTTTTTGACCATGTTTCTCTATGGCTCAAAAGTTGCGGATTTTTGTCCCCTAAAACATATCAAAAAATCTCGAAAATCAAAAAATATTTATTTTGGGAAATTGAGTTTTAGTGAAAAAAAGTTGATAAAAAAATCTGCATTTTTTTCCGTGTACCTGTTTTTTTTCTCAAAAATCCTCAACAATACCTACAACTTTGCCGAAAACACCAAATTGATCAAAAAATTCACTCAAAAGGTACAGCTGTTTGAATATTTACATACCATTTTTGTATGGACAGCTGCCAAAATTGTATGGAGACTTGTATGGGTGAACCAATGACACAAAATAGCATATGTGGGTATAGGGAAGGCCCCCACTAAGTTTGAGTCAAATCAAAAAATACAAAAAATAAAAGTGGTCGAAACCGGCCGATTTCGTAGAGAGTTGCTCATATATCAAATAAAAGTTTAAATTTGCAGTTTTTCGGTACATCTTTCGAAAGATCGCAAGAAAAACTTTCAACTGAAGGTAAAAGCGAATCATTAAGTTCAATTATCGATTTGCTATGATTCAATGAACATTGGCCGATCTGTGAACTGTTCCGAATATAAGAGATGACTGTAATTATCATTTTCACATAACTCCGTATTTCCGAAAAAGTACTTAAAATATCATTTTTTGCAATATGGGTATCATATGATCAGAATTTTTAAGAGAATACTCCAATTTTAGTTGGTATAATATGACTATTGAATGATCGGGATTTTTCACATATTTCGAAAAAATTAAAACATTTTTTTGATAATACTAAAAAAATTCATAAAGCTACGTAGTTTCAGAAAAAAAACCAAAAAAAAAAATTTTTTAGAAAATTTGTATTAATTGATCGAGATTTTGCATATATTTCGAAATTATTAAAAAAAAAAGTTTTTAAAAAATTTTACAAGCTTTTCGAAAAAAATAATTTAAATTTCAGTTTTTTTTACATTATTCGCCCCAAATGATCGGGGATTTTTTCATGCATTTCAAAAATACTACGCAATTAAAAAAAATACTCCAAATTTACGTTTTTAACTGCATTGACTAAAATTTCAGAAATGTAAAAAATCAAAAAAAAAATCTTTTATACTTTTGATCTGTGGTCTATGGAACAATTTTTCGAGAACTTTTTTCACTCGATTAAATTGAATTCAATAATCATAGGAAAATAAGCAAACGACGTTTGCTTACCATATCCCTTTCCCTTCTAATACCGCAACTACTAGACTTTCCATTTGAAGCTTGTGAAAAAACGGCAGATTTTCTACTTTCAATATTTGCCTCATATTTATGTTTATTTGAGACGGCATTTTTGCGTATCCTTTTTTTTTCTTCTTCCGGTGATGGCCACTCCCCAAAGCAAAGACCTTCCAAGATCTCCTCCAGACACGGCACTAAAAATCCCATAAGGATAATCCCACTCAAGGAGGAACGCAGATCCTGGCCAGCGACTTTAACGACTATGGGGGGGCGCGATGCATATCGTTGCGGACCGACCCACATTGGGGGATTCCAGCCCAATGGACCGAGACAGAGGCCAAGACGGAAGACCCCGGTGGTTCGGAATGTCGCGCGTCTTAAGGATGGCTGGCCGGTTCTCGTTAAATTTAATGATCCTTAATAGAATGGGGATTAAAATTTAATGAAAATGAATCCCATTGTCTGGGCGCTCGAGTTGGAAGCAGCAGATTGTTCTCGACGTAGGGAAATGAGTTCTGGTGCTTGAGAAACACGAGAATCATGGCTTTCGTAAAAGTTAAGACACAATCTCGTTGCGTAATGTTTGGTGGGGACTTGGACTTGGGTACACGGCGGAATTGAAATAATGGAATGATCTTTGTGAATTTGGTTGAGAGGTCTCATATGTTGGAAATCAAGAAAATGACCGAAGAATGAAGGAATTGCAGGAATTACTTAAAAATCGCTTTGAAAGCAAGAAAGCTACAAATTTGCGAAGAAGCAATAATTACGAAGAAATTGTAGCCCCTTTCATTGCTTTGAACAAAAACAAATTTTAATTGCATACTTATCAAGCACCAATTTTCGGGGAAATGCAATTCGAGCCTGCAATTCAGCCAACCTAGCCAGCCACAAAAACCGAACAACGTCCTCGAAAAGGCAGAAGAGGAAATCACCAATTCGAAATGTTCCGGTGGGCGTCGTTCCAAAACCCGCTACGTAGGTTCTTTGTGAGTCCGACTCTCAATAGGGGAACCAGGTACTGTCGTACGTCAGCCCCGAAACAAAATGGCGGCAGGCAAAACGGCTATAATCCGGATTTAGTTTTAAAAAAAGAGGAAGCAATTGAAGCGAACCATTATTTTAATGATCCCGATGATTATGTCGCCGCCCCAAGACTTGGGACGACGTGGGATCCCGGTGTTCCTTGTGGCTGGCTGGTTCCAGGAACGAATCGAGTCGGTTTCGGATAAATTGAAGGATTTTACGAGCTTGCGGGCGTGATGAAATTTATTGGAAATAAATGATGGAATAAATTGTTGGTGTTTCTCCTTCATCCGCTCCGATTTGGCTTCCTTTACCCATTTATGTGGAGGGGGACCTCAAGGGCAAATTCCGAATATCTGGGGCGAATACCTTCCACCATCTCCATATTGAAAGCATAAATTTCGCTTGATGTGAGGCCTCAACGACATTTTTAAAGATTTACAACCCTTGAGCACGGGATAAACTCGTCGATAAAAGTACAACCCCACATTTCCCCGTTTTTAATTAAACTTAAACCGAATCCTTTGGCGGTTCGACTGCGATAGTCGAGTAGATTTCCCACATTTCCACATCGGTAATGACATTGGTGTGTTGAGAAAATATGAGGGTGGTTTCTTTCCGAAATTGAGCACTTATTTAGAGACCAGAGTCTAGATTGCGATTGCAATTGCGGTTTCATGCTCCACAAGTTCCTAATACGAGCTTATTAAAGATGAGAAGAGGCCAAAAGAGACAGTTGGACTCTCGAGCCAAAGGTCGTCAGTGGAACCCTAGAATTGGTCAACCAATCAAAACCTTGAGCCAAATATTTCCAAATAAATTCAGTCTCGACCATAAACTTCAAAACATCTAGCTGCTGTTTTGATCCCTCCCAAACATAAAAAATCGCAATCCAAAAAGTTTATATTTCAAATCATTCCCCCACAAACAACGACAACTCCGTCCGGGTCCCAGCCTAAAGGCCAGCAGAACCTGATTTGCCCCCCAATATCTGCGTACTCAAACGGAGCCAACCCGTGACGGGGCGTGTGACTTCCCCATCCTCTTTACTGCTGGGAATTGGCCACATACTTGGCGTTCCAAGTTTTGGGTCCCGCTGCGGAAAAACTTTTTTAAGGTCGGCAAATTTTCCTACCAGGCCTGGCTTCATTCGTACGGAAAGAACCCATCGAGCGAATCAAATTGTGTTCGATGCAATTTTTCAATTAGGAAAGTTTTTTTGTGTGGATTCTTTCGTCTGGTCGTGGATCGTTTGGTTAGGGAATTTAGGATCGAACTTGAATTTGAATGTTTATTTGGCTAATATTTTCAAGATTGATTGATTTTGAAGTCAAATGCACTTCTTTTGCTTCTCTAAACAAAACAAACAAAACAAACAAAACAAACAAAACAAACAAAACAAACAAAACAAACAAAACAAACAAAACAAACAAAACAAACAAAACAAACAAAACAAACAAAACAAACAAAACAAACAAAACAAACAAAACAAACAAAACAAACAAAACAAACAAAACAAACAAAACAAACAAAACAAACAAAACAAACAAAACAAACAAAACAAACAAAACAAACAAAACAAACAAAACAAACAAAACAAACAAAACAAACAAAACAAACAAAACAAACAAAACAAACAAAACAAACAAAACAAACAAAACAAACAAAACAAACAAAACAAACAAAACAAACAAAACAAACAAAACAAACAAAACAAACAAAACAAACAAAACAAACAAAACAAACAAAACAAACAAAACAAACAAAACTAACAAAACAAACAAAACAAACAAAACAAACAAAACAAACAAAACAAACAAAACAAACAAAACAAACAAAACAAACAAAACAAACAAAACAAACAAAACAAACAAAACAAACAAAACAAACAAAACAAACAAAACAAACAAAACAAACAAAACAAACAAAACAAACAAAACAAACAAAACAAACAAAACAAACAAAACAAACAAAACAAACAAAACAAACAAAACAAACAAAACAAACAAAACAAACAAAACAAACAAAACAAACAAAACAAACAAAACAAACAAAACAAACAAAACAAACAAAACAAACAAAACAAACAAAACAAACAAAACAAACAAAACAAACAAAACAAACAAAACAAACAAAACAAACAAAACAAACAAAACAAACAAAACAAACAAAACAAACAAAACAAACAAAACAAACAAAACAAACAAAACAAACAAAACAAACAAAACAAACAAAACAAACAAAACAAACAAAACAAACAAAACAAACAAAACAAACAAAACAAACAAAACAAACAAAACAAACAAAACAAACAAAACAAACAAAACAAACAAAACAAACAAAACAAACAAACAAAACAAACAAAACAAACAAAACAAACAAAACAAACAAAACAAACAAAACAAACAAAACAAACAAAACAAACAAAACAAACAACAGTTTTTAAGTTTTTAGTTTTTAGTTTTTAGTTTTTAGTTTTTAGTTTTTAGTTTTTAGTTTTTAGTTTTTAGTTTTTAGTTTTTAGTTTTTAGTTTTTAGTTTTTAGTTTTTAGTTTTTAGTTTTTAGTTTTTAGTTTTTAGTTTTTAGTTTTTAGTTTTTAGTTTTTAGTTTTTAGTTTTTAGTTTTTAGTTTTTAGTTTTTAGTTTTTAGTTTTTAGTTTTTAGTTTTTAGTTTTTAGTTTTTAGTTTTTAGTTTTTAGTTTTTAGTTTTTAGTTTTTAGTTTTTAGTTTTTAGTTTTTAGTTTTTAGTTTTTAGTTTTTAGTTTTTAGTTTTTAGTTTTTAGTTTTTAGTTTTTAGTTTTTAGTTTTTTAGTTTTTAGTTTTTAGTTTTTAGTTTTTAGTTTTTAGTTTTTAGTTTTTAGTTTTTAGTTTTTAGTTTTTAGTTTTTAGTTTTTAGTTTTTAGTTTTTAGTTTTTAGTTTTTAGTTTTTAGTTTTTAGTTTTTAGTTTTTAGTTTTTAGTTTTTAGTTTTTAGTTTTTAGTTTTTAGTTTTTAGTTTTTAGTTTTTAGTTTTTAGTTTTTAGTTTTTAGTTTTTAGTTTTTAGTTTTTAGTTTTTAGTTTTGGTGATTTTTTTTTTTGTCTTTTTTTATCAAAATGTCGAAGAACTTAATGAAAATTTTAAGAGCTTTCTTACTTCAAAGAGAGAACATTCGTAGAATCATTTCTCGAAGCAATATTTATTACAGTTCCAAACTGCTTCATTCTCACCTCCTCACACCCATCTTGAGCACTTTGCTTAAAACACGAGTCAGTAATCTTCCGGTTGGTTTCTCATTGTTGTCGTGAACACGGTCCCCGAACAGGACCCCAACCCACCGAAGCGTCCCGGTGAACGATGACTTGCTTAAGCTGCTTCTGCTGACCTGGCAGTTTGGACCGTTCCTCGTTCCGAAATCGTCCGGAGACCGTCCGATCTCCAACTCCTCCCCCGCGGAAAGTGATGATTCTGACACAGCTTATTTATGTAGTGTTTGCCACCACATCGTACATCGCCGTACTACCGTCAACTCGATTCTGTGGATGTGACTGGTAGACTGAAGAAGACCTCTCCCCGTGGACGATGATGGCCAGCGCAGTCCAAGCAGGACAGCTGAACGCGAGAGAGAAGTGGCTGTTGTTACACTTCGGAAAGCACCCGCTATAACAAGTCCAATAATAATAATCCTTCACTTTGGTTTGCCTCTGTGTCAGGCCGCCAACACCCCCACTTTATAAGGGACAGCTCATGTGGGAGGTTAGATGGCAAGGTAAAATAGGTTCATTTTGGTATTTCTCTCAATTAAAAATCTAAAAATTATCTTTTTTGTATTTTAATAACTTCCGTCCAACTTCCTAAATCTGAAAACGTTTTTCTCTTGTAATTTTTTTTTACGAATAACGAATGTATTTCATTCAATCCACTTTGCCCTGTAGACCACTTACGCACTGAGGCCGGAGAGAACGTACAATGCATTTAAACGTGCCTCCTGGTAGTTTTATCCTGCCGCATCCGGCAAAGTCCTTGTTCGTACACCATCATCATCGCCTAAACCACTTCAGACCCCTCAAGTGGGCATAATTTAAGTGGAATGTTAAGCTCAGACACCCTCGCACTCAACCCACTCTTACGCACCACGACTACCAGGCAGTCTGAACTGAACCCAAAGATCTTAAATTGTAGACCACTTTTGACCGGGTAAATCCGTACGACTCCAAACTCCGGAGCTGGACCATTACACTTTCGAGGATGACTAGGACACGCCACACCACAGTTCATGAGTAGCGTGGTTCACGTTTCTATGAAAAAGACAAAAGTTGTTATTTTGTCTTGCATCAACCGGAATTTCGTTCTTTTATGTCCCCAGAAGCACTCCTGAAAATTTGAGCCCATTTGGTAAGGTCTAGGAGCTCCAGTTTTAATTTGAAATTTATATGGGATTTTGATTTATTTTCCATGGGAAACTATCTTTTTTTACATTGTATTAGGATTTTTTTTATAAATCGATGAAATGACTTGATTCTTATAGTAAGAGATAGGTTTTGAACTGGGGAACAACTTTGTAGAACATACCAACATGCTAGGAAGTGACCCTTTAAAGATACAGATACTTTTAGATGGTGGCTTTTGAAGGGGCCAGCCACCATCTAAAAGTATCTGTATCTTTAAAGGGTCACTTCCTAGCATGTTGGTATGTTCTACAAAGTTGTTCCCCAGTTCAAAACCTATCTCCTACTATAAGAATCAAGTCATTTCATCGATTTATAAAAAAAAATCATAATACAATGTAAAAAAAGATAGTTTCCCATGGAAAATAAATCAAAATCCCATATAAATTTCAAATTAAAACTGAAGCTCCTAGACCTTACCAAATGGGCTCAAATTTTCAGGAGTGCTTCTGGGGACATAAAAGAACGAAATTCCGGTTGATGCAAGACAAAATAACAACTTTTGTCTTTTTCATAGAAACGTGAACCACGCTATTCATGAGTTCCAGAGGCCAACCTGCAAGGCAATGTCATTATTCAGTGTGAACGACGTCCCTACCCCCATTCTGAAATGGTGTGTTCATGTGGGCATGTCACTGCCAGGTCACTGGATCTTGGCCCCTCCTCGGGGGGTCTTTCTGGAAAATTTGGCGCCACCGCAAACTGCACTGCACTGAACCAACGCTGGCATCACTTATTCATATCGCCATTAATCCAACGGCAGTGGCCAACAATCGTAATAATAATCGTAAATGCCCGGAATAAACAATAAATATTGCGAATATGACGGAGGGAGAGGACTCGGCCATTGTCCACTGTGTGGTGACCTGAGGCACTGCGTTTTACGTAGGTCGTTTTCTAGGGAGAGGTAGAAGGTAGCCAAACTAAACGGTTTGCTGTCGTTGTCGTTGGCTGGAATTGTCCAGTCATGAGCTGAAATTGGACATGAGTGGATTTGTGTCCTCGAGCTAACGCTGATGAAGTAAACTATTCAGTGAAAGTTTTTTGTTGGACAAGGTTGAGATTTTGGATTTCTGAAACAGTAGGTATTGTTCTACAAAAGTGTTGAACAATTTGAAGTTAAAGTATCTGATTTTAACTCACAAGATTTAATTTCAAGTTCTAAATAAATAAGTCACGCAGCAACGCCTCCAGCTGTTTTCATAGAAATACCCAACTCAATCATGATGTAGTGCATAAAAAATCCCGGTGTAGAGCAGAACATCGGTGCTTATCCACTCCTTTACAAGCGTACTTTATGTTGGAAGATTTTTATCACAACACCATAAATCAACATTCCCTTGTATGTCCCCCCACCCTCTTAGATTTCGATATCTCGAGTTTCTCGAGGATTTTTGCAACGGTCCCACGCCCTCACTTTTCACTCGGAAGGTGAAAAGTGAAGGGGAAAAGGCGGCCCTCTCGTTGTATTTCAATATTTATTTTTCAATAACGATCGACAATTTATGGTTATTTTTGTTTGAGGTGGGGCTGGGACATCTCCCCCACACATCCTCCCACACACTACAACCACATTCCGTCTAGGTCGATAAAATTCTCTTTGTAGAAAAAAAGAAACGCCCATTTGCCGGATTGAATGGATTTGTGTCGGATGTTATGAACTAACACTCCCGATAATTCTCAACGGTTTTCGCCAACTGTTTGGGTGCAGGAGGAGGAGGGTGGACATTTGCTGATACTATCGGAAAATCGCCATTCCCCGACCCCTTGTGTTTTCTTTTCCCCCACTAGGAACAGATTGGAGTTATGGACAAGACGAGGGCTGCTGTTATGGCTGTTGCTGCTGCTGGGAGGAGGACCTCTGACCAGTAAAGTGATTGTTATTGTTATTGTCTTAACGAGGGACCGTAATGGCGTACAATGTATCTCTCCGTTTTGTACCAGGTCTTCAACAGGGCAGGGGGAGAGGGGGCCACAATTTTGAAAAAAAAATGTGTTGAGTTTTGTGGCACGGAAATACAAAAATTGATACAAAAAATATAATAAAATTATCACAAAATTTCCTGTTTTCAATGTTTTCGAAAATAATATCTTCGGAATTGTCTTTCCTAAACCCCGAAGAGAAAATCTAAACAAATTGTAAATCAAATAATATGCTGCAAAATTAAATTATATTTATTTGTATTTTTTTATTTGGTTTAAACTTTGTGGAGGCCTTCCCTATGACCAAAGAAGCTATTTTGTGTCATTGGTTCACCCGTACAAGTCTCCTAACAATTTTGGCTGCTGTCCATACAAAAATGGTATATAAATATTCAGACAGCTGGATTTTTTGAGTGAATTTTCTGATCAATTTGGTGTCTTCGGCATAGTTGTAGGTACTGTTGAGAACTATTGAGAAAAAAATATGTACACGGAAAAAAAAATTAAGACTATTAATAAACTTTTTTTTAACAAAAACTCAATTTCCGAAAATAGTTATTTTTTGATTTTCGAGATTTTTTTATATGTTTAAGGGGACAATACCCCGCAACTGCCGCTGAGTTATATTTTTTTGAAAAAAAATGTGATTTTTCGAAAAAATCGATGATTTACGCAAAAACAAATTTGTCGATCTTTTCGAAAAAAATATTAGAATAATATTTAATCAAGACTAGCATTTTAAATGAGCTTAATATTCAAAGTTTCGCCCTTTTAAAATGTTAGGCTTGATTTAAAGCACAGTTTCTACTGACAATATCTCTAAAGATTTTACAAATTTTCATTTTTTTTCCATACACAAATGGTATAACTCGGGAAGGGATTTTATTATTGGTTTGCTGACTTTAGCAAAGTTGTAGGTTACAACGAGAACAATTCCAATAGAACTCTTATGAAATATTTACCATTTTTTTTTTATACATTTTTTTTCAAATAAATGTTTGACTATCAAAAATTTGAAACTGTCCTAATTCGAATGAAGATTTGAATGATTGGAAAATTTTAAACTGATTTAATTTTTAAACATACTTATTGATAAACAGTTAGAGAATTAAATTGTTATCCAATTCATTTTTTTGCAGTGTTTATCTCAAATTTTTAAAGTCCAAAAATGAAAGTATAGCAGATTTGAAAAACGAACAGACTCTTTTATTGATTTTATAAACACAATTTTTCAAGAAAAGAATAAGATTTTTTTAAATGAAGCATACAAAAAATGATTAAACCAATTATTCGCGTAATCGAAAATAAAGCTTATTACAACAGAAATAGGAAGAAACTGATATGAATTGTGTGAATTGTGAATCATGAACTTTGTTCACTTAAACGCGAAATCATTTTTGCTTGTAAAGAGCGTTAACTTATGAAAAAACATGAGGGACAATTTTATATATTAAGTTGAATTTTTAAGAGTGAACCTCCAAGTATTTGGCAAAGTTGTCCCAACATGCAACATTTCAAAATATAAAATATTCAATGTAAAATATTTTAAAATGGTAAATTTAACTCAAAAAAAAATATGAAAAATTGAAAAAAAACTCACTAATGATTAATTTGTTTACATTAAAAATAGAGAATTAATAACATCAATTTTCTTTTTTCTTTTTCTTTCATTCACTGTTTGTCATCAACTAAAGGTCCAATTTTCAATGTTTTTTGGCACATTTCCTATGAAAAATCTCCACTTTTCGATCAAAATATTTTAATGAATTTCCAATCATGGCCACTATAAAAACAATCAAAAACTTTTTTCGTCAAAATTTAACTTTTAATTGCTAGTAAAAAAAATTTTCGAGTAAAATTTACTTTTTCAAATAAATTCAAAAATGAAATTAAATGTTAGAAAATTGTTTCATAATTGTTAAAAAAGTTAGTTGAATATTAGCAAAACTAATTCAATAAACCAATATTTTTTATTCGAAATAGTGAAATTGCAAGCCATAAATTCAATGTTTGAAACAAAAAAGCTACGTAAAAAAAATAACGCTTAAACAGTTGTTTCACTATTGAAAAAAATCTTAATACATAAGTTATGTATTAAGTTAAAAAGTCGGGAAAAATAATAATATTGATAATATTATCAAACATTTATTCTAATAAAGAAAAAAAGTTTCGGTCTACAGATAAATTTATGAAAAAAATAAATGGTGCCAACTGCAAATGTTTGCATAATGAAATTAAAAAAACATTTTTCCATCACAAATATCTCTGTGAAACATAATGCAATTAAACTCTGTTCATTTTTTTAAGTTATTGAAATTATTTGCAAATATTCTTCACCCGCAAAAGAGAGAGAAGGCAAATCACGTAAAATAAAATCGCTCCCGAACTTCTCCAAGAAAATCAATCTGTTGTAGATTTTTTGTGAGTTTCCTTGTCTGTTCCTCTTTAAATTATTTATTTCGCTTTGTTTACACACATTGTCCATATATATAAATAGTGACATGTCACTTGCAAGTGTAGTAGTGAAAAAGAGGTTTCGCCGAATAATCAAGATGATGATTTTTGAGATTCCTTTTACCGATCTTTTGTGCGCGAGAGAGGAGATTCACGTTCCCTTCGGATTTTTTTTTCTCTTCATGAACGTTCAAAGATTTTCTTTTTATGATGATTCCACCGCTGGCTGTAACTAACACATTTATCTCGATGGATGCAAATAAAGTTTGATGTAAGAGGAAACGAAAAACAGGATATCTTTTGTACTATAAAACATCAATTTGTACTGTATATATTTGTTCTCTGCAAAGAATACACGGATGCAAATTTGAAGGTGTGATTTTGTTTTCTGTGCAAAAAATGAAATTATGTAGAAAAATATTAGAACTGATTTGAAATTACATATTGTTGAGTAGTTTTACATCCTAAGCTGTGTAAAATTACATCTGGTAGGTAAATTGTTGTTCACGCTTGAGCATACCCAAGTAACATTTTCAGTTTTGTACCTATCTTGAGGAGAGATTCAAGTTATCTTAGCTAAAATTGATGATAAAGTCATTTTATCTCCAGGACAACAATAAATCAGCATTAAACCTGAGTTAAGAGCAAAGTGGACTATTTTAGGAGGTTATCAAGACCTTTTATTAGGAGTCATCTAAAACTCATCTGCTTTGACATTGATTTTTAAAACACTCTGCAAGTGTATTTAATTGCTAAAATAAAACTTATGCTCAAGCTTCTTAAATTTATAACCGCACAGAAGAGATCTTCAAGACTGAAATAAACTTTCATTAAAGATGTTTTCTCTCGTTGAAGATAAAATTGATTTGTCGAAGGAAAATCAGTTCTAATTATAATCTCGTTAAATTCAATCATTCTTTATGAAATAAATCACAAATGGCCAATGATAAAAGATAACATTATATTGATAACTATGAAATAATATCAAAATAATAAATTACTGTGACTTTACGCAGCCGATCTATCCGAAAAATTCTTGCCATCAAAATTTCACTGGTCAGTTTTCTTAGATACCTCGAAAAAATATGCATCGAAGGCATGAATCGTTCAAAATTGCATAGATTTTTTTATTTTGATGGACCGATTAATTCTTTTTTTTCTAAAAAATCAACATGGCTTCCATTTTTGGCCGTTGCTTTTTCGTGTTAATATGGCTGATCTCATAAAAACTATTCTCTCTTACTCAAAGCAGTTATTAGGGCCATTTTTCTTAAGAAGCTCTTGTACAAGAAACTTTAAGAGCTATGTTTCTTGCGAAGCTCTTGTTCAAGATTAAGCAAGAACATGTAGACTGCAGTGAGCTTTAAGGCGATTTTAACCCAGAGCAAAAAGCGTAGTACTGCGACCGTAGCGCATGCGAATTTTAGTTAGCAGGAGGTAGATCCAAAACGTTTTTTATGGTTATTTTTCCATCGTTGGATAAAAACAAAATATCAATGTTTTTCATATTATTTATTCATTTATTCGATTGGGATCATCATAAGTTTTCCTCGTATGAAGGATTTTTCCGTCGACCCAACAACACTGATTTTAATAAACAACACTAGACCAACGTTAAAACACTAGCACTCCGCGACGAATTTATCCGCTTCTCGGAACGCCTTATCCAGCTTGTCCTCGAAAGGCTCTGACGGACAAACAGATGGCCTAACTGATGATTTGTAGCTTGTCGATTCTGCGCGTCGAAGAGAGCTTCACGGTAGCTACGGAATCGGCGCACATGATGATTCTCCTGTTACTCGATCAGCACGTGCCGGAATAAAACATCTACTGCCCATGCATGCCAATGGACCAAATCGGCATGTACTCGATCACCCTCGGATAGGTGTACCCCGTTACATCCGCGCTGGAGCCGGAAATGGACGAAAAGTATCACTTGTTTACCGGGATTACAAATTTTGGTAAAAGTTTCTTTGACACTAAACCGACCGACTGTACAAAAAATGTGATTTGACAGATCAAGTTCAAATAATCTGGAAATATGCTTTCATAGAACAGAGTAGTTTTAATTTAGTTTCGAAGCAGTTTTGACAATGCTTAATAGTCTTATTAATAACCTCTCTGGGATAGCCTTAAGAGAAACAATGAAGTGTAATATAAAACTATGTTCCATGCTCTAAAAGTATTCTTAAAGATATTTTTAAAACTTCCGTATCATAAACTCAGAAAGTTTTGATAAATGTTTTCATAAAACAGAAAAGCACATTTCAAACCTTTTATAAAACTTGTTAAGAAGTAAAGGCATTTTGCTTGTTACTTGGGTACCCAGTCTACCGTACGTCAGAACGTGCGAGTTACCACAAATACACGTACACACTAACACACTCACATACGCATGCCAACAGAATAAATGACAAGTCGAGTTTCACACGTTGAATCGAGCGGTCGCCTTTTTTGCTCCTATCCGAAACGTCCTGTTGCCGCGAAGGCCAACATTTTCTTTTTATGTTTTTTTAGTTTTTAATCATTAATATATAAAAAATTACACATCTGGAAATTTTCAACTTGTCGATTGTTTAAATGTTTTTACTGAGTAGTAACAAATAGTTTTAAATTAAAATCTTTAGGTTTACATTTTGAAAAAAAAAAATCAAAAAAACATTTTTTCTAGGGATTTAATCTTTCTTAATGTTTCTTGATCTGTGATCATAATCTGATTTAAATTATAGATCATGAAATATCATCATGGCAATGTGTCTGCAAAGCAAGAACATTCCACATAAAAAAGCTAAACTCGAAAAAAAACTAATTAACTCATTTATCAAACTTGTCTTTCCGTTTCCAGGCCATTTTAAGACCGTTGTTCTACACAAATTTCCTCCCATTTACCCCCTCCTTAGTCAGTGGCTTTGGGTGGCAACTTTCATCAATGGAAGATTTTGTTGGCCACATCACTCATGGATCGTTTGTCGTTTCATCGAAATCTTCTGCCCAAGACGAGTGGGGCAGAGAAAAGAGAGCGAAAACAAGCATCAAACAAACACTGGAACACGTGTTAACAATCAGTTGATTGGAAAGATATCATCGATTTTGAAACGTGGGCATTATTTTTGATTGTGTTCCATTCTCCGTGGGAGAAGTATCTCTTACGGACACCTGTGACCACGTGGGAGGAGAGGCCTGTTGTTTTGAAGGTGGGCTTTTCATGTTATGATGAGCTTTTGGTACTCGCATGAAGCTTATTAAAGTTTTTATTCAAAATTCAAACATTATTTGTGATGACTCTTTTTTCGATTTCCAAAGGTAATTGCAGCTCCAGCAGTCAAGTTCAAGAAAAGAAACCTTCCAACCGTCTGCCTCCGCGTTTCGCAAAATAAAATAAAATTATTTTTTACGAGAAAAACTGCAATAAAATCTAATGATTTCAAATTACACATTTCCGCTATCACTGCCGGAACACTCCAGCCAGCCAGCCAGTCAGCCAGTTGGAGCACTTCACAGAGTTGCCCTGGCCAGCATCCCCGAGGGAGGACGACCGCCCGGATGGGCTAAGTGGTCCTTGAAGTTGCGCTTTGAATTGTAAATCGTACGCCATGGCACCATGAAATGCTGTTCGTACGCAGCAAACCGGAATGGTTGCGCGAGGAGAGGGGGAGGGGAAGCAGCAGCAGCTACTTGTTGTATCGATCCTTAAAAGTGAATACAAATTTGATTACATTCAGACCAGGACCGCTCTCTCGTTCGCCAGCATCGTGTTTCTCGTTGACCCCTTTTGAGAGGAGCACTTCAAAGAACATCAGCTTTTTACATGAATAACGAGTTGGTTCGTGCAATGATGGTTAGAATATTCTTTATTTTTTTTTCGCTGGCTTCTGAATAAATGATGTGAGCAATGTTTCTTCTCTGAAAAATAATATTTTTTCTATGAAAGGAAACAAACTGACAGACAGAAAAAAATCAAATATACATGAAAAATAATCTGACAAAGAGTTCATGCGAGTTTTGCCCTGGAAAATCAAAAAGCCTCAAAAAAAGCACAAAAATACCCCATAAAGTTCTTGGAAAATCCTACCAAATTGCGGTTTCGAAAATTGCTCGTTAAACGTTTGGAGCTTCATTAGCAAAGGATTAAAGTCTGAACAGAAATTCGAGGAAGTGCTAAAAGCTCTTTCGTTAAAGAATTGCATGTGTAAACACTTCAAAGTTAATATTACGAAGATGCTTGTTTTAATTAATGATTCAACCACTGAAAAGCCATGTTGACAAAATAATGGTAAATATAATGGTTATCTTCTATATGAGCCAAAATAATAATTTTTTTATTTCGTGTTGGAAATTTTCAGCATCAGTTTGAGTACCGGAAAATTCAACTTGTCAAAATTTTTGTTGAAAAGTAAAGCTTTTCTTCAAATTTTTCAAAGAAACATAATTATTTGCAGTCGATTTATGCTTCATTCGAAAGTTTGCGAGAAAAGCTTTCAAATTGATGATAAAGACGATCATTATGTTCAACTGTCAATTTAATATGATTTTGAACAAACGTCGAAAGACAAAAGTTTGAGTAGAATAAAATCGAACGGACCAAAGGTCGAACAAACAAATGGTCGAAAGAAAAAAGTTTTATGAAAATAAGGTTGAACGGCGATCAAATCGAATGGAAAAATGGTCGAAAGTGGACAAATATTGAACGGACAGGACAATAAATCATAACAAGCAAGATAACAAAAATAAATTATTTTGAAAAAATTTAAAATTGTTAAAAACATATTTTGATTCAAACTATAACTCATGAAACTTATCAGCATTCCATTTTTTAAAGAATGGAAAAAAAACTCACCAAAATTTTACGAAAACAAGCATGAACGTTTAGTTTAGTTAAATAAAAAAAAATTACAGAATATTTCAGGATGAATAAAAAATTATAATAAATATAAAAGTTACTTTGCAATAAGTTTGAATCATGACCTTTAAACTTTTTTTTTTCAAATCATGATTAACGGAATGGAAAAAATATTGAATTATTTTTTTTATGAAATGATGATAAAACTCTTAGAAATTTTACAGCACCTTGATTTATTTATTTTATAAAAAATATATTATGAAGCATATATGCATTCTAAAAAACTACAAACATCACAGCAAAAACAAAGTTGAATTTAAGAATGTTGAAAATTTGGTAGATTGAATATTACCTATTTTTTGAGTAATATTACCTGAAAAATGTGTAATAATGTGAACTTGATGAATATTCTCCAGAAACTGATGAAAATTCATCATTTCCTGATAAATATTACTATCATCTATTTCTATGTTATCATGTTCGAAAAAAAAATAGAAGTAAGCATGCATAAATATTACTTAAATATAAATAAATTATAATTGAAAACTGAAAAAACAGGAAAATTTTAAAAATCTGATCTAATCTAATCTAATTTAATCTAAACCTAGCGCAGCCAGTCTTTCGAGGGCATCCTGGAGAATGCCTTAGGTTGATTGACGCCTAGCATCTTCTTGTCATTATCAGCATTTGCAGTGCGCCATTGCATTAACATACATTGAAACATCACAAACGTCGAAACGGCCAGGCCAACTGCGTAAAGTTAACCGCAAAGATGATTCGTTGAATTGGATTGAGTTTGAACACGAATGTTCAAACAGCAATACATTTCTGAATCTACAGGGGAGGAAGAAACGTGGGGATCCCCCGCTCACGTTCCTGTTTATTTAGGCAATTAATCGTTGGGAGCCACCATGCTAAGAAGTTTTGGTGCTCCGGGACCCTCGAGGATGGGACATCGTATTTCCACAAATGTCCTGGACACTATTTGCCGTGGTTATAGCGCCACAACTCGCTCACAGGAAAATTTTAAAAATCAGTCAAAAAAATAATACAAGTAAATTACATAAATTCAAACTCAGAAGATTTTTTTTTCAAAAACTTACCAAACAGAAACAATATCAAATGGTATTGAAGAAAAAAATAAATTTGGCTCAAATTCAAACATTTTAATATATAAACTCATGATTGAAAAAAAACTCCGAGCATTTAATTGTAATAAGAAAAAAATGGAAAAAATGGAAAAAATCACAGAAATATTAAAGAAACTTGAAATAATGTATTTTTAAACATAGTTTAAACTATGCTTCAATTTAAAAAAAACATCTCAATTTTTTTATCACTCATTTTTATGGTAGAATTGTGTTGAAAAAATAATAAATTATATTGAGAGAATAAAAAAACACATGAATACATTTTAATGCATGGAAAAAAATATTGAAAGAATATTGAAAACTTTAAAATAAAAATCAATTCAGACTTTCCACAAATTCCAAATGTTGGACCACAAATCAGTAAAAGTTCTTATATCGTATGATTTTTTTTGGTTCATTTATAGATATTTTGCAAACTTGATGTATGAAGAAATTTGTGATACTTCATCGTACGTTAATATTAAAACGAGTCAAATTGAAAAGCTGTCAAAGGGAAACTTATGGGAAATTGGACGAGCTTTCCGGTAAAAATATTTTCGAAACTGAAAAATCAAGTATGTCATACAGAAAATGCCAAAAACCACCCAAAAATCTTTTTTTTTCAACATTTTTATTTCTAAAACCGCTGTAACTTTGTAAGGGTTGGACTAACGACAATGGTCAATATGAAGACTTTTATTTAAAATTGTCTGGAAAATCGATTCTTACCATCGGCCTTTGAAATTTTGACGTTTAGACCACTTTTCCAAAAAACAGCTTTAGTAAACGATTTTAGTATTTTTTAGGAAAGACATACCATCCTGCATTTTTCGTGAGTCTTTTTGTAACATTTTAGGCTTTTTTCTAAAAAAATTTGAAGGAAAAAAATAGTGACATCAACTTCAAATTTAACATTAAAACTTAAAAAATTAAAAATCTCATGGAAGTGGCGTGTATTTTTCCCTCAGCGTTTTTTTTTTTTTCTTCAGAAAGCCCGTCTAATTTCCTACAAGATTGTCTCTGACCACTTTTTGATGCAATGCATCGGCTTTGAGTTACAGTAATTTTTAAGTTACAAAATACAAAAATATCTAAATAACTTACGCCCTTCTCAAATGTCAGTACAGCCGAGTAAAATTGGCACCTTATACACAAAAATGGCTTATATAGGCCTAGGATAACATGTCTAAAAAGTTTCATTGAAATCGGAGAGGGTCGGGTACAGAAGTACCAGAAAAATGCCCGATTTGAGCTGGAATTGCTAATAAATCTGAAAATTTAAGTGCTCTAGCATTAATATTGCAAAAGTTTTGGCGAATTTATTTTACAAAAAGGCCGAAATTGACCCCAATACCATAGGAAGATAAAGTAATCATAACTTGAGACAGGGTTGCCAGATTTTCAAATTCTTAGACTCGTTAAATTTTAAATTTGGTTGGGGTTAACTTTTACCTTATTTCCGCTTAATTCTGAGATCTGGACCACTGCACACTGTATGGACTATTTCAAAAGATCAAGCGACACCGGTCAAATCCCCCTGTTGCGTCAGCCGAGGTCGTCCATCCTTGCCGGTTCGGCTCGTTTGGCGGAAGCTGACCTGATGTTTACCCTGGCCAAGGATTAATGTGCGCTCGCCAGTCTCGGTGGGTGGTTCCGCCAGGTAATAAATAGATCCAAACCGGCGGCGACGTCTTCATCCTGGTCCGGAAGGGTGATTATAATGGATATATGGTCACGGGCTCGGTTCCTTCCGGTTTTCCGGGGAACCACCGCAGCTGGAGCTTGAGCCCGCTGTCAAAGGGTGATTTATGGTGAAAATGACTCTCGTGACTGCCTACGAGACTGGGACTTTTTGAAGCGCTTCGAGCTTCAGGTGGGCGTAATGAAGATGGACCGATTCAAATTCGATGCAAAAATGCTGCAATATTCAGAGCATTCTCACCAAATGGAAGAACAATATCTGTCTTTTCGATGCTCAATGTTGCCCCAAAAATATATTCGATTATGAAGATTGATGACTAATGAAGGCACTAGCTTCCGAGTCGATCGTGTTTTGTTGTTGTTGTTGTTATTGGTCCTGGATTTACCATTTTCGCTAGCAATTCGTTTCAATTTGGGCCATGTCGATTTCAATTTCCGAAACGTTATTCGGTTGCTAGTACTGGTAACCTAGTGGTAGCAGGGATGATGATGGCAGCACTGCTTTCTCTTCTACATTCGTGTAGGTGTAGGAAAATGGACCAATGAATGAATGAAGAATTGTTGTCGTCAAGAGTTTTATTTCATAAAAACGATAACAAGAATTCACAATTTGATAACACTTTTTTGGAAACAAAATACATATCCCTTCAACTTGTCCAATAATTGTCTCCAGTATCGCCGACACACCATACAAACACTGTATGAATCTTCCGTTTCAACTAGAGATGGGCAAAACCGCTCTTTTTTAGGAGCCGCTCATTTTCGTTCGCTCATTAAAAAGAGCTGCTTTTTTGAACGGCTCTTGCGCTCTTTTTCAAAATTAGGATGAAAAGGTTTTTTTTAAAGAATCGTGTGATTTTATAAGTTGGACTTTTAAAAATATTTCATAAAACAAATTAAAAATGAAAACGAGAAGATGCCCTTGAAAACCATAGATCGATAGCGGTGTGCTCTCTTATACTAACTGACATTTTGGTAGTTGCGAGAAAATCGATTTTTAAACTTTGAATTACTGTTTCTGGAAAACTATTCGACAAACAATTGTTCTAGCAATTTTAAAGTATGCACCTGACATTACTTAAAGACATTGTGAAATATAAAAACTTTTGAAATGCTAGAAAAATTTTAGCAGAGAAAATACGAAAAAAAATCACGCTTGCAATTGGCACAAGTGTGTTTTGTATGAGTTAGCACAAACGTGCACAGGGCTTTGGTACAAAAGCGTGCAAAGTAATTTTATTGTTAAAATAGTTCAAATTAGTTATTTCAATGTTATTTTTTTCACGAGTTGGTTAATTTAAGCGTAAGAAAAACATTTTATATCAAAACTTTTTTCAAACACTTATTTTAGTTTGAATTTGGTAGGAAAATTAACCTTTTGAAAAAACTAGCATTTAAATCAAAATTTTTGTATGAAAAAATTAGTGAAATTATATTTTTTATGAATATAATTGTAAAACCATCCATAATACATCAACTATGACGAATACTAGGTTGATGTATTCCTAAAAACATAAGAAAATGATGATGTAAAAACTTTCAGCTAGTTTATTTTATTTCAATTCTATCATACGACCATTCAAAAACGAATGGTATCCAAGGCACAAACCGTTATTTAGATTTATGGTGAATTGCAGTTGGAACAAGTGTGTCTCATGAAATGGAATCGATGAATGTATTGAATAGAACAAATGTGCCCTAAATAAATTAAATACGTAATATTTTTAAGTATGGACGACCCATACAGTTGTGCCAAGTGTGCACATCAACTATGGGAGATGTTGTTACGTAGTTTTTTGCATGGACGACCCCTGCAGTTGAGCTAGGAGTGCACAACGACTTGAAGAATGTTAAAATTTGACTTTTAGGTTGGGCTAAGTAGGTAATGGGTTGGGGAAAAATGTTGTTACGTCATTTTTTTTTTGCATGGACGACCCCTGCAGTTGAGCTAGGAGTGCACAACGACTTGTAGAATGTTAAAATTTGCCTTTTAAGTTGGGCTAAGTGGATAATGGGTTGAGGAAAAATATTGTTACGTCGTTTTTTTTTGCCTGGACGACCCCTACAGTTGAGCTAGGAGTGCACAACGACTTGAAGAATGTTAAAATTTGACTTTTAGGTTGGACTAAGTGGGTAATGGGTTGGGGAAAAATGTTGTTATGTCATTTTTTTTTTGCATGGACGACCCCTACAGTTGAGCTAGGAGTGCACAACGACTTGTAGAATGTTAAAATTTGCCTTTTAAGTTGGGCTAAGTGGATAATGGGTTGAGGAAAAATATTGTTACGTCGTTTTTTTTTTTTGCATGGACGACCCCTTCAGTTGAGCTAGGAGTGCACAACGACTTGAAGAATGTTAAAATTTGACTTTTAAGTTGGGCTAAGTGGGTAATAGGTTGGGGAAAATTGCTGTTACGTCGTTTTTTTTGCATGGACGACCCCTTCAGTTGTGCTAGGAGTGCACAACGACTTGAAGAATGTTTCAAACTGGACTTTTGGGTTGGGCTAAGTGGGAAATGGGTTGGGGAAAATTGTTTTTACGTTGTTTTTTTTTGCCTGGACGACCCCTTCTGTTGAACTAAGAGTGCACAACGACTTGAAGAATATTAAATTGGATTTTGGATTGGGCTCAGTGGGTCGTGAGTTATTTTTTCAATCTTTTTAAGTACTTTGTATGGGATTTTGTACGAGCTTTATTGTGCAGGAAACATGTAAGCAAAGTTTCGGCTACGTAACAACATTTAACAAGTGGGTTCCAACCCAAAAGACCAAATTGAAAACATTCTTTAAGTCGTTGTCCACTCTCAGCTTAACTGCAGGGTTCGATCATGCAAAAAAAAAAAAAAATACTACGTACCGTTAGTGGGGGTGACACTGGTTCTGGGGGGTGAGATTGAGTCAATGTATTTTTTTTACGGATTTTACCATTTCTCAGGTGCGTCTCTATGACTCTAAATTCTGTTAAAATGGTATAATATGGTATAGTAGCCCAACCCAAAAGTCCAATTTGAAACATTCTTCATGTCGTTGTGCACTCCTAGCTCACCTACAGGGGTCGTCCATGCAAAAAAAACGACGTAACAACAACCAACCCAACCCATTACCCACTTAGCCCAACCCAAAAGTCCAGTTTGAAACATTCTTCAAGTCGTTGTGCACTCTTAGCACAACTGTAGGGGTGGTCCATGAAAAAAAACGACGTAACAACAATCTTCCCCAACCCATTTCCCACTTAGCCTAACCCAAAAGTCCAATTTTAAACATTCTTCAAATCGTTGTGCACTCCTAACACAACTGAAGGGGTCGTCCATGAAAAAAAAACGACGTAACAATAATTTTTCCCAAACCCAATGCCCACTTAGCCCAACCCAAAAGTCCAGTTTGAAATATTCTTCAAGTCGTTGTGCACTCCTAGCACAACTGAAGGAGTCGTCCAGGCAAAAAAAAAACGACGTAACAACATTTTTCCCCAACCCATTTCCCACTTAGCCTAACCCAAAAGTCCAATTTGAAACATTCTTCAAGTCGTTATGCACTCTTAGCACAACTGAAGGGGTCGTCCATGAAAAAAAACGACGTAACATTATTTTTCCCCAACCCATTACTCACTTAGCCCAACCTAAAAGTCAAATTAAAACATGTAGGGGTCGCCCAGGTAAAAAAACGACGTAACAACATTTTTCCCCAACCCATTACCCACTCAGCCTAACCCAAAAGTCTAATTTGAAACATTTTTCAAATTGTTGTGCACTCCTAGCTCACGTATAGGGGTCGTCCATGCAAAAAAAACGACGTAACAATAATTTTCCCCAACCCAATGCCCACTTAGCCCAACCCAAAAGTCCAGTTTGAAACATTCTTCAAGTCGTTGTGCACTCTTAGTACAACTGCAGGGGTCGTCCATGCAAAGAAAACTACGTAACAACATTTTAAACTAACCTACAGAACCTAAATACACTAATCCTAATCAATGGGTCGTCCAAACAAAAAAAAAACTACTCCACTAAACCATTTTAACACACTACACCTAACTGATAATTCCTTCTCGCTTCCAAATGTGCACACTTGTGCTATTTGCCTTCCAAAATAGTGCTCCATAATATTGCTCAAACTAGTAAGGACACCTGGCAATTTACCATAATATTATAGTGTAATCGAATTTTTATGGATTTGCGTGTTTTCAAAAGGTCAAGCCATGATGAAAAATAAGAGAGCACATCCATGATGCGTTCGAAAATGTCAGTTAGTACAAATGGTTGCAGGGCGATATCTCCGCGTAGGAAACGAATTTTTCAGATCTGTTAGAAGCGTTTTGTAGGGAATTTAATTAGCTAAAAGATGGCATCATTAACTCATTTTGGCCCAATTTTCAGTTAGAACATTAGAGCACACCGCTATCGAGATCTTGATGGTCTCTTTGTCAAGATTTCTACTCGAACCCAAACATTCGAGAAATTGAATTGTTTTTTTTTTTTGAATTTTGGTTAGAAAATCATTTACTTTTGGGATTAATTTTTTTAAGCAGTGAAATATTTAAAATTCAATTAATTATATTTATAAAAAAATCATGTCATCTCGAAACGATTCTTTCAAAAGACCGCAGTTTAAAAAAGAACCGTGGTTCTTTTTTTTTTGTGAGCCACGGTTCGTTCGCTCTTTTCAGTGAACCGGCTCTTTGAGCGACTCGCTCTTTTTTTGCCCACCACTAGTTTCAACCGTCCTGACGGTGCAGATTTCACAAGTGCCTGGGACCAAGTGAGGCGTTGCTGATTCGAAGAAACCGACCGGCTGGCACTGTGCACTCAGACGTAAGTTCTACTGATATCGACCAGCTTCAGCTCCACGTGATGAATGGTTTGTCTCCTGAATTGCTGCTTCTGCTACTAGCTGACTGGCCAATTCCAGGGGCCTGGCTAGTGTTTCGGTGCAATTTACTGTGACAATTGGATTCGAAGGTTTTTTTCCGGAGGTGGGTGAAAACGATTTGGATTGTATGGATTTTCAAAGATGAGGACAAAAAAGTTTTTTAATAAAAAAATGATGTATCAAAAATAACTGTAACATTTCAAACCAATCACAGATGTTCATCGGTTTCCACAACTGATTTTTCACCATTTCCAGCACCCACCAGAAATCCAATCCGCTTTTCGAGCTCAACGGCGTTTTCCGGGATGGAAAAATGCACCACACCATGGCAGATAATAAAGGGTATAAACAGATGTTGAGTGTGCAAAACTAGCATGTTCCGCTGCTTGTTGGTGGGTAGATTATGAATACGGTGCAAGGTTGGTGGAATCAAGCAGTTGCAGCACAGAAATAGAAAAAAAAGTCGAAAAAATTTCAAACAAAAAATGTGCTCATTTCTGTTCTGGCAACCGGGGTACAGCACCGCACAAGAGCATCCTTTTTTTGGCTTTGGTTTTGGAGGGTGGGAATACTAACACCAAAGAGCCACAGACGTGTAGGGTAAGGTGACCAATTTAGTATTTTTTATAACATTCTCATGATTTTATTTAAAAAAAATACAAAGCTTTGATGGTTTCTTTTAGCAATTGTTCTAGAATTCTGAAAATGGTTTTTATTTGTATTTTTTTATTTAGCTCAAACTCATACAAGTCTTTATGCAAATTGGGCAGCTTTACACTCAAACTTACCTTCAAAAGGATACTTTCCATCTTTTTTTCAAGCTCTTTGAGTCACCCATTTCAAAATCGTGCTTCAAAATCAGTACAAATCCGGTTCCCTTTTTAAGGATGATGACGGGTGAACTTGAAAAAAGGATTCTTTTGACTTTGACATGCAAAAATGGTAAGTAAATGTTTGATATGTCTTCGGTAAAATTGTAGGTATCGATCTTCAAAAATATAAATACACGAAAAAAATACATTTTTTTTTATTTTTAAAAGTTTTTGATATCGATGCCTCTGTGTTCTCTAGCTAGGAAAACCAGCAACCTTTATATAAAAGAGCACAGAGGCATCGATGTGTTTAAGGCTGGTACAAATTTTGAAAGTTTTTTGTCAAAGTCGAGGAAGGGGCAAAAACAAAATTTCAAATTTAATGCTCAACTTTCAAAATTTTGATGCAAAAAGCTTCACAAAACGCTTTATACATTAATACTGTTATGTTTTTACGAAAATTTGCACAAAATCAGTGTTCATATAAATATTTCTTTTCCTTAAATTTTATGTCTTTTTCTTATCTGTGGTAACAAAATTAAAAAAAAATCACAAAGTCTGAAAGTGCCCTTCTTGATTAAAAAAAATTGAGCCAAAAAGCAAGGGCAAATGTTTTGCTGCTGATTTATGATTTTTTGAAGGAAATTTGTTTTTGTAAAAAAAGAAATAAAAAAAATCGACCTGGTGTTTGAAGAATTGAAGCGTAGCAACTTCAACTTCTACACATTCAACCCCGAGAAGCCCCCTGTTAAGGTCGTCGTACAGGGTTACCAAGAACGTCCAGTTTCCGACTTGAAGAAGCACCAACACTGTACCTGTTGTACTTCAACCGCGGCACCGTCAAGATTCAAGACCTGCGGCGGACTAAGACGTTGGACGGTTTTTGGGTAAACTGGCGGTTTTACACCAAGAACCCGACGGACGTAGCGCAATGCCACCGTTGCCAGAAATTCGGCCACGGCTCGCGGAACTGCAATCCCGCCTCGCTGTGTGAAGTGCGGTGAATCACACCTCTCTGAGGCGTGTGCACTGCCGTGCAAGGCGGTCTTGGGGAACAAGGCAGAACAAACCAAGCCACGCGTAAAGTGCGCGAACTGTGACGGCAACCATACCGGCAATTACCGCGGATGCGTCGCGCGCAAGGCTTACCTCGAGGAGCAGGCAAAGAGGAAGAAGAAAGCAGCATCGTCCCACCCTCCTCAGCGAAGTACGAGCGCAGTCGTTCCTACAGCTGGACAGCCTACGGTTCCAGCGGAAAACTCAGCGTTCCCCCCTGGCTGGGGGCGGTCGTTTGCAAGCGTGGTCGCTGCCGGTAGCGGTGATGCGGCCCAGCAAGGAGTCACCGGGGAAGATTTCTTTACCCTGCCGGAGTTCTTTGCTCTCGCGGGGGAGATGATGACGCGGTTTCGGAGCTGCCGTAACAAGGCGGAGCAATTTCTGGCCCTCGGGGAGCTGATGATTTTTTTTTTTTTATCCTTGGATGGTCCACCTCATACGAGCAGATATCTTTCGATAATTCTTCGTTCGTGTTTAGAGAGTGTCCTTTAATCTTACTCCACTTCCGTGTGTGCCCATCCATATCTCTCTTATCTCGTCTCGAGGGGCTCTTACAAGTCCTATGTAGAGTCTTTTATCAATCAGGTTGCATCAAATTTAGGGTGTTGGAACCATTTGCTATTCCACTCGCATATGAGCGCATAGGGTTAAACTGCGCCCAGATTCGCGTTACTTTTGATCAGGTTTATCATATGCGGCCCAAAGTGATCCCATGCGAATGCGTACCGATAATGAAGATGGCCGACCGTCATAACGTGCTCTTTCTCACAGTACCATCGTGGGTCGCTTCTACTCCAACGGCCGTGTCTGTACGAACTCCTTGCAGATTCTTTTAAACTCGTTGATGTTGCTTGTCGTCTTTGCATTCTCTGGAAGCTGGTTGTAAAGTTTAAATCCTTTGTAAAACAGCGAGTTCTGCGTGCATGCCTTTTTCCAGTTATGCAATCTGAGATCGTCAGCTCCTCTAGTGTCATGCTCATGGATATCCCTTCCGCATACCATGGCTTCGTCAAGTATTGTGGCGCCATCCTTTTATTCATACGATACACAAACACAAGGGTATTGTACTCGATTCGTTGCTTTACCGACATCCATTGCAAACATTAGTATCAGCCGCATTATTTTGCTTTATAGTACCTGCATCCTTTTCAGTTGTCGTTGTGTTCCCATAAACAAGATCGATGAACAATAGTCAAAGTAGGAACCTACACAGAACACCAAAATTCCGTGCTGCCTTCCGAATAGTATAGTCAACATGTTCGTTGAAGTTCAACTTTTCGTCCAACATGACTCCGAGGTACTTCATCGTCTCAACCCGCTCCACAACTCCTCCATCCATCTGTACACACCGTCTGCAGTCGTTGGTTTGCCGTGTCGTCACCAACATGCACTTCGTCTTCGCGCGATGTTCAGCTGCAGCTTCTTCCATTTCAACCAGTCCGTGAATCCTACTAGCTCTTCGTTCATGATGTCAAAGTACTCATCGAAGCTGTCACCAATCACAAACAAAACTGTGTCATCGGCAAACAGGTTCACCTGTACTCTCCTCAGTGCCTGTTTAATGTCGTTTATGTACAGTATGAACAGCAGTGTACACAGAAAAAAATATTCCTGTAAATTTACATTACTTATCATGTACCAAAAGGTATCATGATAAATGATGTATATTTACATTAAATTCATTGGAAATTTACATGACATTCATTGTAAATGTTCAAACTAAAAATCTTTCGAAATCGTGTAAATTTCCAATGAATCCAATGTAAACTTACAGGACTTCAAATTTTTTTTTGCTCCGTTGAATCTAGAATTCGTTGCAATTTTTGAATTCTAGATTCAACACAACAACAACAACAACAACACGGAGCACTTTTACAATCATTAAATTCAGCCGATGCGTTAATCTCACCCTTTCGAGGGTGTGACATTGGGTAAAATGAAACTAAAATGATGCTCAAACACAAGATATTGTCAAACAAGTCATCCAACTGTGCTACTCGTTCGAGGTAATCGTATTGACATGCTACAACTTAGGAAATAAAGATTTTTTATGTTAAGATACTTTTCGAGCAATTTCAAAAAAAAAAATCAAAGGTGGATTTTTGGACAAAAACGCATCTAAACTTTAGACAGCTTTCAAAATGATAGAATTTGTTATAGGAACGTTTTTTTAGCAAAGTTTTTAATAGATTTTACCCAAACAGCCCTTTAAACAGATTCAAGTTTTGACTTTGACCCAATGTCACCTCCACTGACGGTACTCTTCTACTTACGGTTTATTATGAAATGTCATCGGCTGACCACAGTTGCACCAGTCAGATTAACCGCTCCTAAAGATGGTGTTGCGCGGCCGAATTGATTCCTGCACCGTCAATGCTTGCCGCTGTTTTGGTAATCAGCAAGCAGAGCTCGGACGTCCCGGAAACGAACGCGTCTTTAAAGGGTCGCGGAGTGTTCTGCAAAATTAATTTAAATAAATAATGTAAAGATGCAACTCCAGTTCGGCAGCAAATGAGCCTGTAACTGCTCGGAACCTACCATCACCGATGTCATATCCTCCTTCGGGCGTAACCTGGGTATCATAAAACGCCATCGAATCAGTCATCATCAGCTGGAGTTGCATGAGCGGCACCGATGGTGCAGCAGGAGCAGGAGCTCGACGTGCAGACGTGCGACGTGATGAAGATTTGCGGCACATTGTCTCCCACGATCTCCGGCGCGGTTCGTCCACTTGTATGGGCTGATGAAGAGGGAGTATTGTTACTAATACGGCAAAATCCATTCCAGATTGTATTCACTTACCTGAAAAGCTATTCAAAAACTCCTCGAACCTTGCCGCGAACCTCGAACCGAACCTTAACACAACCTAATCAACGAAACTAAACAAACAAGAAAATGAAAGTCAAAACAAAATCGGACATTACACGGTTTAACAGAATCATGCATAATTTAACCAAACTTCGTTATCCAAGACACCAACCGTACGATTCAAGTACACGTTTATCTATAGATACCCAGTAAATTAAGAGTTTAAATGTAGTTTAAGACCAACTTATCCATAATGTGTATTTTTTAGCAGTTTTTTTTGTATATTATTCTGCTTAGTGCAATGACGGTATTGATTTAGAATAAAAACTGTCAAATTGGCCTAGAAAAGTGTTTCTGTGTGGTTTTGTCGATATTTTTTTGTAAAATTATCCATAAAAAGTTTCTTTTAAGTTGCTAATTTGAACATGTATTAAAAAGTAACATAAAAAGGTGTTACCCGGACAGCCCTGGAAAGAATATATCCATGGTGCCTTGTCAGATAAAATAGTCCTCAGCGGTAGTCACTTTTGTACAAAAATTCCCACTCACCGCGCAAGTTCCGCGCACCAAACGCCGGTGCAGGTTGGTTGCAGGAAGTTAACCTGCGGTCTGAGTCGAATCTCAGCATGGATTTTGATGCTTCCAAGTCTGCAGCAGCGTATCGCAAGTGTCTAGTTTGGTGTTTTTCCACCGGGAAACATGTCAGTTCCGGAACCACGACACCACATAAGCGCCTTCACGTTAATCTTGCTCCTGCTTGAAACAGAACCCGTCATCCCGGATCGAATATTCGAGAAAATTAACCAGATCGTGGGCAACCCGACCCGAGTGTTCCGCTGATCGCAAGCTCGTTGAAGACTGTTTTGCTGGTACGACAGTGATGATCTTCTGAAATTTTCCGATCGAGTGCTCCGATGCTGAAGAACAGTCCGGTCAAGGTACCGCCACCGGGTATTTCAGGGTGTCGTGGCGCATATCCTATTGGTCACGTAACCTTTCACGACGAAGGCGGAAGCAAATCCCGATTATCCGGCAGGACCGCTCCAACAACAGCTTACTGGAGGATCAGCCCAACCGGCGGCCGACGTGATTTTTTCAAAGTGTACACTTTTCGAAAACAGGTCTGAAAAAAAAATTAGTTAATGTGTGGATCAAGAATCCTTGCAGTCAAACAAACCATTTAAGATTCCGCATTTCTGCGCCATCCATAAGTAACTTTTTGTCTGCCACTGCACTCACAAAATTATAAATTTCAAAAAGAAAAGCAGTGAGAATACAAATTTCGATGCAAACATAAACAAACGATTTGACATCTCGTTTCTCATATTTCTTATACACCACGACGAGGGGCTAGCTACAAAATGCGATGCTTACTGAAAAGCGAATAAATTTGATTTGATTTTACTAAAAACTAGAACTTTCTTGAAGAACACATCCATTTGCCTTACGACCAAATAACATAATGAAAACAAATACATTTAGCTGTCACTTCAAAACGAACTGCAGCATTGTAAATTTACACGTTCTTGTTTCTGTTATATGAACATTTTTTTACATTAGTCTCTATATTACATTGTTTACATGTTTCCAGTTCGGCAAATTCTTCAAAAAGTTGGAATGTTTACATGCGATTTACCAATTCCATCAAAATAAAATTTACATGACTGTCAATTACATTAATTTTGGTCAATTACATCATATTTATTTTATACATTAAGCACTTTTACATTGAAAACATGGTTTACATGTCGTGTAATCTTACATATTTTTTTCTGTGTAGAGCGAATAATTTGATTTTTTTTAATGCTAAAAAGATACTTAAAAAACAACAAACAACAACATAAATGCAAGAAAAGTTCAGCTTTGATGTCGGTCTATAACTTTTACTTAGACATTTCATTTAGAACGGCTTATGACTGAAACATGCATTATACCAAAATACTTGAAAGATATACTACACTTAAAAAATGCATTTTAAGACCTGCTCATTTTCTAAATAGGAACAAAACTTCCAATGAATGATTTAAATGGGAGAAGTTTGAAAATGAAGAATTCCTGATTTATTTTTTTTACATTTTTATTCAAAAAAGTGTCCACGTAATTTATGGATGTTTTAGTTGATTTCCCGTCTACCTTCGTTATTTTTTTTCAAGATTAAAGAAAAAAAAATCGTTGGTCCTCGATTTTTCGAGCCAAAAATAAAAGGAAGGTATTCTGAAGTAATTTTTAAAAAATACTAAAATAGTAGTTTATGCAACAAGTTGCAAAAAAAGGATTTTTTCAGCACGATTCGTACATTTATCCAACGAGGCTCACAAGAAGAACTTTATTAAAACCAGACATGCATCGGCACTATGAGCTCTTTTTAACGGCACTCAGCTTGTTCTAGATGCCATTTTCGTTTAAAGCAATGTTATGCTTGTTGCTAGGTAAAAATCTCTTGTTTTTGGCTTGAATAATGTGTAGAAAACATTGGTTCATTGGAAAAACCGATTTCAGCTATATTTTCATGTAAATGTTCTCTTAAGCTCTCAAGAAGAACTTCTTAAAAGCTCTTTGAGTGCAATTAAGAGTTCTTAACCTATATCTCAGTAGGGTATCAAAATAATCTCTCAGGGTCTTCGGGTGCCTTAAAGACAAGCGTAATTAGCGTATTCTAATCACTGGCACAACATGCTGGGAATCTTCTACGTGAAATGCCAAACAAGTTCTTCCAAAAGAGGAGTTAGAGCGGATGCATGTCTGCATACAACATTTTTTGCAATTCCGAAAAACACACACTGAGTGAAATTTTATGTCAAATTTTCATGTATTTTGTCAATAAATCGATTAAATCAAAAAAATGTTGAAAAGTGTTACTTTTTGAAACAAGTGCTGAAAAGTTCAACTTTTCAGCACCCATTTGAGCATTTATTTTGAAAAGTGTTGCTATTCGGTTCTGTTATTTTTGGTACAGAAAAGTAGGCTATTTCGTCGTTCAAGAATGACAGGAAAAGTAAGTAGTTTCACGACGGAATTGCAAAAATATTTTTTTTTCACAATTACAATTTGGTGCAGATAGATAACCAAATTTGAAAAACTAAAGTTTTAAAATTAAAAAAGATAAATTTATAACGCAAAAACAAATCGAAATGAAAAGCCCATAACTGGAACATTTCCATCTACTGATGCAGCCATTTCGCGTGAAAACTCACGAAGAGATGTTTTTCTCTATCTCTTGCTGCTATCTAGGGCGCGTTGGATTGTGTGTGCAGCATCATCCTACCCCCTTCATCCCAAACTATCTGTAAAGAGTATCTCATCCCACTCTCTCTCCCTGTGTAAAGCATATCGCTTCGACTGCAGCAGCTGGAAACGAGAAAAACTAATAATCATATATTTTTTTCCCTGAAAGAATTTTCTTTTTGCACTTTTTTTCGTTCGTTCGTTTTCCACCGGCAGCAGCCACGTTAACAGTTTCTTTCCAATTTTCATTTTCCAGATGATGTTTGAAGCTTGGGAAAGAGTTTCAACCGGGGAGGAGTCGAGTGGTGGGGAAAATTTCAATCCACTCTCGTTACAGCTTATCATGGCGCTTGTTTTGGGGTTTGCTGATTGAAGTCGACGGCGGCTTACATTATCGAAATTATGAACATGCAATAACGTTGGTTGGCGAGGTTAGTTTTTTTGGGTTCATTTTTTTACTCTTGATGTTGGATGCAGATCATGCAGTGAAGTCAGGCAGAGGCTTAGGTGAAAAAATCTGATTTAGTCGGAAGGATCCAGTTCACAATATTTTACACCCCTTGTGCACGTCACTGTTTCCCATCACCCGTAAACTCGTTACACTCTGATCCTGTCCCAGATATACCAGTCCATCATTAAACTCGTCGACAGGTCTCGAGTTGCACTGCTTTGATCTGCTCGATGAACTTTACGCCCGGACAAAATGCACTTCTGCTCCCCGTCGGATTCCGAATGTGTCAGTCTGCAGTCAGAGTCCACCTTCGCCCGGAAACCGACAATCAAATTCTCGTCCCGAATCGAATCCAAATCACCATTCATTAATCTCTGACCTCCGTCGACCTGACTCATTCCACTTTTCCAACTCATTGCGGATTGCCGATTTCCGGGCGAAAACATCCCACCTGCTTACTTCTTCCCGTACTAACTATGTTAGTGGCACATGTAGAACATGGATTTCCCTCCGCCCACACACAAAAACATCCCAGCAGCAGCAGCTCGTACATCAAATTAGGAAATCCGATCAATCAATCTCCATCCAAGTCGAGGGCGATGGTTTTTGCGGGTTTGGGGGAAACCTGTTCCTCGAATTACCTTTTTCGAAGCATCGATTGGCCATCGCAGGTTCGAGCAGGCCCGAATAATTACACCAATTTTCCATCATCCAATTGGACGGCTTTTCCCGATGCGGGCGGAAGCGCTCACACGCACAGCACAACACTCGCGCTGGATTCTGCTCCGGACCATCTAATGTTTCGGGAAATGGACGTTCGGTGTAATCACGCGAGACATTATGTTGATGGGTGGTTCAATGAAATGCTATCGCGAAATGACGGGCGGGAGTTTGTCGTGATGAGTTGGGGAAGTGCTTTGTACAAAGTATTTAAGTTTTAAGTATAATGCATCGAGTTGCATTTCGCGCTATTATTGGAACGACAGGTGTTGAGCGGTGGAAAAGTCTAGACTTTCAACATTGTAGCATGTAAATACGATTCCGAATTTCGAATTGGTATTTTTTCTTTAATTGTAATTATTGTATTTTTATAATCCGGAACTTTTGTGGTGTCTTCGGTATGCCCAAAGAAGCCATTTTGTATCATTTGTCATTTCATACAAATTTGGCAGCTGTCCATACAAAAATACAGTCGACTCTCTGGTTGTCAATATCCAAGGGACCATCGAGGAAGAGAATCATCAGTTTATAGAACGATGCAAAATGAAGACTCGATTGAAAATATATTTGTCTTGGTACCCAGCTATGGGAGAGAATTATGGCATCGTCCAGCAAACAAAAACAAACTAATGTCAAACACCCTTGAAAGCTTCGTTTCGCAAAGAAAAATGTCTATGCAAGCCATGAGATAGTGACAATATTGACAACCGGAAAAGATTTTTAAAGCAAACAGAATCCAAGGTACCGTCGAGGAAGATATCCTTCAAGCAAGAGAAAATATCGAGGAATAAAGCCAATCGAAGTATGCAGTTTGAAGGGCCTGAAGAATTCATTGATAGATGGAGCAATATTGATATCGAGAAGATCGACAGCCAGAGAGTCGACTGTAATACAGGAAAATTCAAAAAATAATAATATTTAGGAAGGTTTTTTTGACCAATTTGATATCTTTGGCAAAGTTTTAGGTATGGTTAAGGACTAAAACTTGATTTGCAAAAAAATCAAAATAACGCAACTAAATTTCAACTTCATTTGACGATAAAAAATCGAATTGGAAATCAAAACGTACTTTATTGACTGATTGAGTGCATCGTTTTCAAGTTAAAGCAATGTTTAGGTAATTTTTTTTTTCAAAGTCATAGTTTTTCATTTTTTTTTAAATCAATGCCCGGTACATGCACTATTTTTGATAAAAAAGTTTTTTCAATAGGGTTTAAAAAAAATAGTTGAATTGAAAATTCTTATTTTGAATTCCGGGGTGACTTTGATTGTCTTAGTTATTCTTGTAAAAATAAGATTCAATGTGTACAAATTATATGTTTACGTCAAATGTACCATCTGACACAGTTTTTAAGAAAAAAAATCAATGTTTATAAATAGTTAACTAAGTTTATAAGCTTTATAACAATATGCATAAAAATTTTAGGTAAGATTGTTAAAAAGTCAAAAATGTGCCTGAAATTTGTTAAAACTAGTTTTGATTATAAAATTATCGAATCATATAACACTCTTAAATGAAATCGATGCAAAAATTAAAAGTTTTCACATTTTATATGAGATTTGTTCTACTAAAAATGCCTATAGGGTTGTCACGATGACAGCAGAGCTGAGCCAGTCCGTTTCGCGGTGCCTGTCCGTCGGGATGCATTTTTTTCGCGTTCCGTTTTCGTCGATTGTCGTCGGTGTTTTTTTTCTCGTTAGTCATGTATTTAATACACACCACAGCCGGGTTTCTTTGTTTTATGATTTGCAATTGTTTCATGGGAAGATTCGTTTTAAATTGCGTTAGCAAAATATAAATTATCATTCAATTCGACCACTCGTTTCACGCGAATCACGGTGACAAATATTGTTTCAACGCGATTGTTCAAGTCCTTCAGATAACATCATAACTCATCAGTCATTAATTGGTCGCCCATCTTATAATAATTTAAAAGTATATAGAGTATCAGGTTAACTCTATGTAAATATGTTACACTGAGTTTAATATTTCACCTTTTAATCACACATAATTTTGATCTATCTTTCCACAGCCGGCTATCTAAGATTGAATCATTTATGCTAACCTCAACACCAAATAACTGGGAATGGTCTCATCCGCATCTTCCGATTGTTTGCCTTGAGAATACATAATACATCACCTTATCACTCAACGAAATTCATTGATTATTGGGCCACATCATCATCCTCTATGATGAATCCTGACCATTACCCTTTCCCACTAACAAAATCCCAAGTAGAAGTAGTTTTCCGGCACACGCGGGGGTGTGGATATCGTATAGAACCCACCCTTGGTAGCAGCCTGTGCTAACTTACATTCCCGTCCCATCCCCTCGAGATCTACAAACTGACATGGCGGGCGCCGTTGGTGGCCAACAACTGTTTCCTATTCGAAATTCAACTTATGAACCACTTGAAAAAAAAAAATGCTGGGTACACATTCGCATTCGCATTCGCATGGAGATGGTGATCTTAGCGGGTTGCAGACTGGATTTCGTCATGTATAAATGATGATTGTCCAGCACAGGTTGCTTAGATATTGATTAAAGGGAAGTAAAATTGAAAAAAATGCTGGGTACACAGCAAATAAAGTAGTAATCCAGCTGCGTGTAAAAGGCCTGGGAGTAAAATAAATTTTGCATTATTTAATGAAATTCTATGTAATATTACACTTTGAAATATGTAGCCCATCATTAATAAGTGTCTTTATTGACGAAGGTGATGTGCATGCTTTTGCATGCGATTTTTGCTGTGTGGTGATGGAACAATGTCCATTGAAATATTAGTACAGCAAATCGAATAAATTTTATTGGTTAATGTTCACAGCAAAATTTATGAAGAACCGCTTAGTTGGTTTTGTTTAAATTTAAAAAAAAATGGAGACCTGAATTCATGTGTGATTTGTTTTTGTTTATTTTAGAAAAGTCAATTTTTTATTTGTCTTTCCAGATCCAGGAATAACAATTTTCTTCATTTTTGCCAAATTTTACCTCTTATTTGACTAATATTACTTAAAAAGTGTTAAAAATATGAACCTGATGAAAATTCATCAGAAACGAATGAATATTCATCAATTCCAGATGTAATATAACACATTTTTCTTGACAAGAAATCTGTCACCATTTCCTGATGATTATTACCATTTTTTCTGTGTATAATATAACACCATTTGAAATCAAGTTTGATACATTTATAAACCATTTCATGTTTATTTTTATTACTTTTGAAATTGACAAATTTTATTTTACTCTTTAAAGTCTTTAATCAAAAATTTAAATCGTTAAATTTTTATAGACTTCTGCAAAAAATATTCGAAAACACATTTTTTTGTGAATAGATTTTTTTTATTTTTATTTAAGATATTGCGTTGGAGGGCAAAATGATTGAAAATGATTAAAAACGTGCAAAATCTTCAACAACAAAATCTATAGGAAACTATAAAATGAATTCATGAAAATATTTTTCTCAACTATTATTTTTTCAAGTACAGCAAAAATAGTAAGAAAATTGATGTAAATCCTGGTTAAAAAAAAAAGTGTTCAAGTTCAGTACTGGCATATCTCGAGTATCTTTATACAAAAAAAATCGCTTTTTAAGGAATTTTTTGTGAGAACATAATAATAAGGCCAGATTTCATAGTATTTTGGAAACACTACCGCGGGCCACTGCTGAATGGCCACTGACTAGAGTTTACCACAACATTTTGTAAAAGAGTGTAAAAATTGATTTTGTTGATTTTTTTTTATTGAAGGTCGTTGCAAATATGTTTTCCAAGTTTAAATCTCCCCCCTTTCTGAAAAATTATAGGGCCAAAAAATACTAATGAAATTTAAATTTCATTGGAAACAACTTAAAACAAAAAAAAAAACAGCCTTTTTGGCATTGATAAACATTTTTGACATGCTTGGACTGGTTCAAATTTAATTGTGTTTTTATTTTACAAATTATAGTTAGGTTAAAACTTAAGACTTTTTATAATTATTGATTTTTTTTTTCAAACGGACCGAATGAACCGAATGAACCGTCTTGAAAAATAATGGAAATCGAAAATAAATTTGAGAAAAAATAATAGAGCTTAACCAAAAAATGAGCAACAAAAGTGTCTCTTTAACTTAAATGAGACCCAAAAGTGTCGTGCGTCTACGAAGCAAAACCATGTCAATTTATCTAACTAATAGACTCAAAAATAAAACTTATTAATTTTTTTATTCTTGTGAAAAGTTTTATTGGTTTGCTAAACATGAAAAAAAAAATTAGAAGTTAATTGGAACACCAGCTGTTTCAGTCGCTGACTCTATCACTTTATCCCAGTTCTACTGACTAAAATGACATTGCCACAGTGAAGCAATCGCATATCGGCTCAGCATCGGTATCATCTCCTCCACCGCCAACAGCAACCTCTGCGAATGGGCACGAATTTCCACTTTGGGCTGCTGTTTTATTCATTTTATCAGCTAGCAAGCCCCGAACGCGAAAAAGACTTGGAGGGGGAGGCAGTCGGGAAATGTTTTCTGAATAATTCCGTACGCTTTTATCTTTTAGTACACCTTTGCTCCACGACTTTTCCACGACTTCCGACCGGAAAAAAAACTGCAGATTGGTCGGATTTGGTCGGCACTTTTGGCCCAGTTTTGGCGTAACGGCCTACAGTGAAGTGATGGGGGGGAAAGTGATACGACGATAATGAATAAATATATCATCATCATCACCGTCGAGCCATCAGTATGAATCAGGCTTGGCGAGATTCTCGTGGAATTACTCTGCAGGGAAAAGAGCGCATTTCGTCTGTTAGTTAGAATTTCGTACTGTTAGTGAAACTCGTTTCGTTCAGTTTTTCGACTATCTTTAAGTTATATTTAACATATTCTGAAATCCAAGATAAAAAAAAAACAGTTAAACGCACGTCCAACTCCAGTCCCGCATCGCAATGATTCCCTCAAATTCCCCGCAGATCAGGAAACAATTGGGTCTATTTTCCACCCGGCCACAAACAAAAAATGAATGTCCCAGCCCAGGATCGAAAGTGCCTTTCAAGGGCCGTCCGCCACGGTTTAATTAAAACCATTTCCCCAGTTACAGGCCAGTTGAACCTGGTAGTGGTGAGGGCCAGAGCTAGGTTGCACACACATACACTCACACACACACTCATACGTACATAATTCAACGAGCAAACAATTCCCATTTACAGTCCCATGAATTTGAACAAGGGCTCTGAGCGCCGAAATGGTTGCAGTGCGGGAAAAGGCACTAGTCGATTCAACTAAAGGTTTGGAAAAAGAAGGCATTGCGACCCAGGAGACATGACATATCACATGACATTGAACAGACTTGAAGAATTGGCGAATTCTAGCAAAACAATGCCAAAGGGCCGTTGTGGGTTTGTAAACAAAGAGTGTGTCCTGCTCACGCTAGATGATGTTTACATCTGGCATGAAAGGGATACACTCTTTGTTTACAAACCCACAACGGCCCTTTGGCATTGTTTTGCTAGAATTGAATGATTAAAGAACTAAGTTTATGAAGATCAGAAGAATTGAACTCTTAAAGAGCAATTCTCTGAGATTTCGGCCATTCGATTTTGCTTGTATTTTCAAATCTGGCTGAAACTATTTTGGTGCCTCGGTATGCCCAGAGAAGCCATTTTGCATCATTAGTTTGTCTATAATTTTCCATACAAATTTGATAGCTGTCCATACAAAAATGATAAATGAAAATTTAAAAATCTATATCTTTTGAAGACATTTGTTGATCGATTTGGTGTCTTCGGCAAAGTTGTAGGTATGGATAAGGACTACACTGAAAAAAATGATACACGACAAAATGTAAAAATGTCACTAAAATTTGATTTGCAAAAACCACTATATGTTCTGATACATCATTAATATCAATATCTATACAATAGCAATAGTAGGCAATATCTCAGCAACTAAGGGTCGATCAACAAAGGGCAAAAGCAAAATATAAAGATTTTTCTCAGTTTTTCAAAAAAAAAAGTTTTTGAAAAGTGGTCAAACATGGGCACTAATTAAAAAAAAAATAATAGCTGCGACTATTTTCGAAAAACTTACCTAAAATTTGCTATAACATGAAGCAGTACACTTTATCAAAAATTCTCTAAACTTCCTTTTGATTGCAAATTTTATTTTACATCGAAAAGTTAAGTTAAGAAAAGTTAGACAGTGTTGGGTCATTCCAGGTAAACTACATCATTACATCCTAGTAAGGATGTAACAAAAATGACTTTTTTGCGAGCATTCAGGGGTTTGTTCAGGTGGGCATACTGAGCCCAAATCCCAAATATGAGCTTGATTGGACGTAACAGGAGCTGGCGCTCCACCCTTCAATTTTAAATGGGATTTAACCCGTAAAAAAGGTTTTTTCAAAAAAAAAATAGTTTTTGAGGCTTTTTGGCAACTAAAGCATTTATTTTCAACATTACTGACCAGATCCTTGCGCATCTTTTGGTATATATAACTTTGAAGTTTGGAGCACCCTGGAGCCTTCACAGTTTGGTATTTTTTTTTTTTTTTCAAAAAAATCGTTCCCGGCAAAAAAGATATGCGCCGCACTTCGCGACGCCCGAGACGCCATTTGATTTTGCTGTGACCGATGTTTGGTGTTCTATTTTTGGCACCGCCCTCTTTTTTGACGATTTCTAAAAATTCTTTTTTTTCTTCATTGAATCATCAAATGCCCGCGTGGGTTCGAATCCCATCCTCGTCGCCAAGTGTTACTTGGGTAATTGAAACACGCGTTGTCTAATACTAAGACTAATATAATTTATTATACTTAAGAACGGTTTGTAAGACGACCTGACTGGCCGACGGTCGGCAGGAGAAGAGGCCGATCCAACTGCGATGTCCAGCAAGTAACCTTAGTGCTATAATTCTCTTTACAATACTTCGTACCATCTGGCAACACTAGTAGGCACGTTGGTAGCACTGTTATAGCTGCTGATCGAGGGACACTACAATAACATTGTAACTTTTTGAGCAAAAGACTTTCTATGGAATGCATTTTACAGAAAATTGTCCAAAGAATTCGATAAAAATAAAATGCCACCTAATATCATATTTTATTGTTTAAAGTATTAAAATTCAGTTTTGTCTAATTCCCTTTATTTTTATTTTTTGTGACAACACCATCGTGTTTCTCGGACAATTTTACATCAAAATCAATGTAAACCTCAAACTAAAATGAACAATTAGAGAGATACAGCGATTTTACTGAAAATAGTTTCTCACATTTAAAAACAAAACTATGCGGGATTCATCACTTTTTGTTAAAAAAAATTACATCATGTACTTCCGGGTGCTTCGCAAAATCAAACTATTTCAGTAAAATAGCTGTATCTCGCCAATAGTTCATTTTAGTTTGAGATTTACATTGATTATTATGTAAAATTTTCCGAGAAACACGATGGCGATAAAATTAAAAAAAAAATAAAAAATGCTAGGAATTGGTCGAAACTGAATTTTATACATAAAACGTTAAAATATAAAATAAGTAGGCATTTAAGGGTTGAACATTTATTTTTATCGAATTGCAAGGACAATTTTCTATAAAATGCAGCCTGAAGAAAGTCTTTTTGCTCAAATAGTTGATTGGGACCGTGGTGTAGGGGCAAGCGTGGTTGCCTCTCACCCAGTCGGCCAGGGTTCGATCCCAGAAGGTCCCACTGGCAAATTTTGAGATGAGATTTGTCTGATCACGCCTTCCGTCGGATAGGAAAGTAAATGTTGGCCCCGGTCTAACCTAAAGGTTTAGGTCGATAGCTCAGTCCAGGTGTAGGAGTCGTCTCCCTGGGTCCTGTCTCGGTGGAGTCGCTGGTAGGCAGTTGGACTAACAATTCAAAGGTCGTCAGTTTGAATTCCGTGATGGATGGAAGCTAAGGTGTGAAAAGAGGTAGAGTGAAAAATTTGATTTTTTCATGATTAAAAGACAAAAAGTTTTTTAGAAAATCGTCAAAAAAGAGGGCGGTGCCAATAATATAGTGATGGTCCAATCAGGACCAAACTTGGAATTTTTGAAAACTATCGTTCCCTCCAAGTATGATCCAAATCGGTGAAGGTCGAGTCCAAATGTGTACTCAGTTGACCTGGAATGACCCTGTTTTATTATAAACCATGTTTAAGTGACAAAAAGTGAAATTATAAACCACAGAAATTTTGTTAACCGTGTATCATTTTTTTTCAGTGTAGACCTTATCCATATCTACAACTTTGCTGAAGACACCAAATCGTTCAAAAAATTTCTTCAAAAGATACAGATTTTTTGAATTTTTATGTATTCCCGGGCGGAAAGTGAGTTGGTGGATATAACTTCGAACTATCTTGGCTTGTTTATTCGCATCTTGCTGTAAACTCTTCGAGTTATGACAACTTTTGAAACCGACTGCGTATCATGGAAAGTATATTCCATGATCATACTGCATTATCTACAGTTGATATAGAGCTGTTAGTGGTAGTTTTTTTAGACTTAGGAAAAATTTCGAAAATTAATTTTTTTTCAAAAATTTTACCCGAGCATCATGAAATGATTATTTTGACTTTGTTTCAAATTTATGCTGGACTTAGCAAAATTTGCAGTCACTGACCGAATTTTCAATTTCCGATACTTAGAATAATTTTCATGAGCTGATATTTTAAAGTTTGATTTTATTTATGCTGGACTTTGAAATTTTTGCGTATATTTTTTAATTCTTTACTTATTTTACAGAAAAAGCATTTTTTTGGGACTTAGAAAATTTTCGGGAGTTTGAAAACATGATAAATTATTTTGATGTTTATTTTTGCTTTGAACCAAAATTTCAGAAAAATCGTCGAAATTACAGGAAATTTTCGTCCGATTTTTACAAAAACATCAGTTTGTTCCTAAAATAATGTCCCTAACAAAACGTCTTCATTGAAATTTTGAAATTCGAAAGTTGGTTTTTAATAATTATTGATATACCCCCTACAAAAATCGTTCCGGCACATAGAAAATTTACGGGATCCGTATCACGACAAGATTTTCGGTAGAATTTTTTAGATTTTCAGGACTTTGCGAAATTTTTGCTCTCAGCCAGTTGAATATTTTTCAACATTTAGAAAAATTATTTTGATAAGAAACATTACCAGGCTTTTTGGAATTTTACTGTGGATTTTTGGACTTATGCAATTTTAGGAATATTTCCATAAACTTTTATTTTTAATTTAAAAAAAATGGAATATAGAGACTTTGGATTTTTCGTGATTTGGAAAATTATTATGACATTTTGGCAATTCAACGCTTTCTCCACAATTTTTTAATGAGTTTTTAAAGTAAAATAATTTTTCAACTTTGAAAAATCTTGTTTTGATGTAAGTGCGTATATTCCTGCAATATTACTCATATTTGTGAAGAGGAAGAAGGGGGGAGGGGGGGGGGTCTGAATTGTGGCGGGGTGCATTAAAAACCAATAAAATTATTTTTGGGATCAAAATCTACTTTATGAACTTGATATGATTTTTGGAAGATTTCAGTTGTTTGCTACTATAAACTCAACTTGATGTGGCATTGTTGGTCAAATAAACTCAACAAGATTTTTCGCAGATACGCCTCGAACAATTTATGTTCGTGGTCATGTTCGGTTATCTCTTAACCATACCCTGGGGTGAACTTGACTTGTTCGTGTTTTTACGAACATGGGTAGATTTTTCCAAGATGCAACTTTCTGCCCGGGTTATTTTTGTATAGGGACCATCCACAAACCACGTGGACACTTTTTTGGAAATCTCCAACCCTCGTGGACAATTTCCATACAAATAAAATCTTTTTTGTATGGAGCGTGGACAATCGCCATACCTCCCCTCCTCCCCCCCCCCCCCCCCAAGGAGTCCACGTGGTTTATGAATGGTCCCATAGACAGCTACCAAATTTGTATGAAAAAATATATGAACAAACTAATGATGCAAAATGACTTCTTTGGGCACACCGAAGGCACGAAAAAAAAAGTAAACATGAAAATTTAAATACTTGGAGACTTGAAGACATTAAGACTAAAAGTCCTTAAAAATTTAAATAATTGGAGACTTGAAAGACTAAAATACATGAAGATTTAAAAACTTGAAGATATGAAAATTCAAAGATTTAAGATTTAAAGACTTCCCGAGCAGACGGAAATAACTTGGGAATAACATTTTTTGATATTTTAAAATACTATGCCAATAACATTTTATGTTATTTATAACAAGATTTGTTATTCGCCGTTATGATTTTTTTTGTTATTGGATCCCGGGCGGAAAGTGAGTTGGTGGCGATAACATGATATTATGACATTTTGGCAATTCAACGCTTTCTCCACAATTTTTTAATGAGTTTTTAAAGTAAAATAATTTTTCAACTTTGAAAAATCTTGTTTTGATGTAAGTGCGTATATTCCTGCAATATTACTCATATTTGTGAAGAGGAAGAAGGGGGAGGGGGGGGGGGGTCTGAATTGTGGCGGGGTGCATTAAAAACCAATAAAATTATTTTTGGGATCAAAATCTACTTTATGAACTTGATATGATTTTTGGAAGATTTCAGTTGTTTGCTACTATAAACTCAACTTGATGTGGCATTGTTGGTCAAATAAACTCAACAAGATTTTTCGCAGATACGCCTCGAACAATTTATGTTCGTGGCCATGTTCGGTTATCTCTTAACCATACCCTGGGGTGAACTTGACTTGTTCGTGTTTTTACGAACATGGGTAGATTTTTCCAAGATGCAACTTTCTGCCCGGGATTGTTATTGTAATAACAGACTAATAACATTTTTAGTTATTCTTCGAACAAATCTTTGTTATTATTTTTTGTTATTTTAACAACTAATCCGATCATCCCAATATCATTTGGAGTTATTCTTCCATAACAAAAAATGTTATTCCAAAGTTGTTTTGGCTTTCAATCAATATCTGACCGATAACAAATTTTGTTATGATAACATAAACTGTTATTGAACTCTTATGCAAAAATGGATTTTGCAAGAATATTCCATAACACTTTCTGTTATTTTAACAGTATTTGTTATTGAAATGGCATGAATTAAGTTATTACCGTCTGTTCGGGTTGGAGACTTGAAGACACGAAGATTTCAAAACTTGAAGATTTCAAAACTTAAAGATTTGAAGACTTAACGTGAGGACTTCCATCATTATCATGATTTTTTGTTCAAAGATATAAATTTTGCGTCGCTTTCAATATTTTGACAAAATTCCTTCTACAAGTTGTTTAGAATAGTGCTCTACACATGCTGATTCCTTTTGGTAATGATTATCCCACTCCTTGTAAAGTTATGGAAATCGTCATTAATTAATGATTGCTAACTAGGACGTCAAAAAAAAGATCAAAAATTCCTTCAGTGGCTTCAAGAAGGCAACAACCGGCACATGCTGATTCCTTTTGGTGCTGAAATTCGTTGAATTGAATTTAATACAGAATATTTTATAGTGATGATCATTTTTCTTTGAAAATGATCAACGGCTTCACCTTAAAGACATGATGATTTAAGACTTGAAAATGTTAAGAATTTTAAAGACTCAGAGACTTGAAAACTTAAAGGCATGAGAATTTAAATACTTGGAGATTTGGAGAATTGAAGACATTAAGACTTGTAGACCTAAAGACATGAAGACTTAATGTTGAAAATTCAAAGACATAGAAATTCAAAGAAAGACCTCTAAATCCATGAAGATGTCAAAACTCGAAGACTTTAAGAAAAAGAAGATAAGAAGACTTAAATTTTCAAAATTTGAGATTTGAAAACTTGGAGACTTAAAGACGAAGATTTAAAGACACACAGATTTGAGGACTTAGAACTGAATCTTTAAAGAAATCCACGTTTGAAAATGTTCGAATTTTCGAATAATTACTAAATTTTTCCTCAAACGAAAGACAACATACCCTATGAGAGGGACGCCAGAGTGGTTTCAAGGGCGACGACCGTGTTCCGGGATAGCTCCGGTTTGTCGTCATGTTCGCCCAACACGTAGGAACCCCATTTTTTTCCTGGATCCCTTTTTTTTCCCAAACAAGCATCCCGTGAGCCGGAAAGTTTCGCGCATTGCAAGAACCGATGCCAAGCCGACGATGAAACGTTCCTGCTTGGGAGTGGAACACGTGTTGGAATATATGTCCCTGGAACTGGGTGCATTTTCGTTTTTTTTTATTTTTCGTTTTTAATTTCGCCAAACCATCCGGCCGTGAAATATTGTGTGTAATGAAAACAGGAGTTTGGAGCAGCTGGAAATGACAAGTTCAAAAAAAAGACTGTGATTTATGAAAAGAATAATATTAAGATTTTGAAACATGGACATCAAGAAAAAGTTGAAAAAACTCCGACGAAAAATCCTCGGTATCTCCAGTCAGCAATTAAATCTCACTCCATCAGTCAACTGGAAGCTCATAAAACTTTCAGCAGTCACAAAATTTACCACCTACATCCCTTGAAAAAAGACAGATGTTCGGGTGCGGAAACGGAAACTAGAAGAAAAGCAGCAAAAAAAAAGTGCCATTTTCTTCCATTTGGGCTCCACTCCTTAACGCGTGAAGCAATTGTTGCCAAGACGAAGATGAAGCCAGCAAGTGGTGCTGGTGGATGAATTAAATGAATTTATTATTCAGAAAATTGGATATTTTATCTCGCCACTTGCGAGGAAAACCCCCAGCACGAGTTCGCGCAGCACGACTTGTTTTTTTTTTTGCCTGCGAAAGGATAAGAGGCCAAGAAATGGTGCGAATCCTTGGTCTAGAAGGCCGGAAAAAGGGGCGACAAGAGCTTTACGTGAAAATGGGACGTGGAAAATATCAGGGCTGTGGAGTCGGAGCCGGAGCCGGAGTCAGTGGAGTCGGGTCTTTTTGGGGACCTGGAGTCGAAGTCGGAGTCGGAGTCGTCAAAACTCTAATAGCTGGAGTCGGAGTCGGAGTCGGCTAAATTGTATGAGATGGAGTCGGAGTCGTAAATTTCGGATAGACCCGGAGTCGGAGCTGGAGTCAGAGTTGTCAAAAAATTTAATATAATTCACGAACTTATTTATTGTTCAAGATTTGTTATAATTCAGGTTAATTCTCATTTTTTTCTATTTTAAATTTATTTATAGAATTACGTGCGCTGCGTTGAAATTTTTTGTTTAATTTATTTTTTGGTTCAAGATATTTATCAGATAGCATGATGTTTTCGAAACATTTTTATTGTGATTGGAAAGCTCACTATCAGTATTTAACAAAAATAATTATGCTTTTAAAACATTATCAACTATTACATCAATCTTCTACTTGGAACGCAACATGCTCATTTTGTGTGTAAATAAAAACAAATCAAAGTCTCGCGCTGAAAACATTTCAAGCTGACAAAAAATATCGAAAATAAGTTGCATCTAATTTTGAAATACAGTTAAACCGGCGCCCTTATGACTCGCATAAGCAACTTTGCATATACAGTCATGCCTCGGTTTTGCACGCCTCGGTTTTGCACTGCCCCGGTTTTGCACCGTTCAGCTGCCTCGGTTAAGCACGGCCCAGTGCTTAACTGAAGCACAGAGCTTATGGGTTTTTGGGAGACATTGGCTTTAATCGTATGAAAAATCATGCAAACATCAAAAAATTATAGTCTATTTGAATCGGGATGATGTCAGTTATCCATTAAAATTATTTCATGAAAATTTTCACAAAAATACGCATTTTTCCTGAAATTTGAAAATGCATTTTTTTTCTCTTACTTACTTTTACTGCTCGTACAACCTCCGGGTCATGAGCTGTCTCCAGATGCGCTGCCACTGGACTCGGTCCTGGGCTGCTACTCTCCAATTCCGCTGCGGAACTCCCACACTTTCCAGATCTTCCTCCACTTGGTTCAACCACCGTGCACGTTGCGCCCCCCTCCGCCGCGTTCCAGCCGGCTCCGAATTAAACACCAACTTCACCGGATTGATAGTCTGGTTCGGTTGGCGCGCATCCAGCGCGTCCGGCATTCTTGCGACGTGTCCGGCCCACCGGATTCGGCCAGCCTTGGCGACCTTCCGAATACTTGGCTTGCCGTAGAGTTGCGCCAGCTCGTGGTTCATCCTTCTCCTCCATACGGTGTTCTCACGCACGCCGCCAAAGATCGTCCTAAGCACTCGTCGCTCGAAAACTTCAAGCGCTTGCAGGTCCTCCTCGAGCATCGTCCACGTCTCGTGCCCGTAGAGGACGACGGGTCTTATCAGCGTTTCGTACATGGTACACTTTGTACGCCGGGAAAGGTGACCAGACCGTAAGGTCTTGTGGAGTCCGTAGTAGGCACGACTACCGGTGATGATGCGCCTCCGAATTTCTCTGCTGCAGTTGTTGTCCGACGTAACCAACGATCCGAGGTACACAAACTCCTCCACAACCTCGAACTCGTCGCCGTCGATCGTCACGCTCGGTCCTATGCGAGTCCTAAGGGACTCGGTTCCTCCTGCCAGCAGATACTTCGTCTTCGCAACATTCACCTTCAATCCAACCTTATCCGCTTCCCGCTTCAATTCGGTGTACCGCCTGGCCACCTCCTCGAAAGTTCTGCCGACAATGTCCATGTCGTCGGCATAGCAGATGAACTGGCTGGATCGGTTGATAATCGTGCCCCGCATGTTGAAGCCCGCTCGCCTCATAACACCTTCAAGCCCAATGTTGAAACAGAGGCCGGAGATACCGTCGCCTTGTCGCAGTCCCTTGCGCGATTCGATCGGGTCGGACATCGCACCCGAAATCTTCACGCTGCACCGCGCCCCGTCCATCGTTGATTTCACTAGTCTGATCAGCTTCCCGGGAAAGCCGTTCTCGTACATGATCTTCCATAGCTCTTCGCGATCGACCGAGTCGTACGCGGCTTTGAAATCGATGAACAGGTGGTGCGTCGGGATCTGGTATTCGCGACATTTTTGGAGGATTTGGCGTAGCAAAAAGATTTGGTCCGTCGTCGATTTCCCCTCCACAAAACCGGCTTGGTACGGCCCAACGAAATCCTTTGCTCGCTCCGACAGACGACAGAAGATGATCTGAGACAGCACTTTGTAGGCCGCGTTGAGAATAGTGATGGCTCGATAGTTCTCACATTCCAACTTGTCCCCCTTCTTGTAGATCGGGCATATTACTCCCTCTTTCCACTCCTCCGGTAGCTGTTCTGTGTCCCAGACCTTGACTATCAGCCGGTGTAGACAGGCTGCCAGCTTGTCCGGGCCCATCTTGATGAGTTCAGCACCGATACCATCCTTACCCGCTGCTTTGTTGTTCTTCAGCTTCTTGATGGCATCCTTAACTTCCCTCATCGTGGGTGCTGGCTCGTCCTCGCCGTCCACCATACCGCTGACGTCGTTTCCCCCGTCGCCCTGGTACTCCGCCTCTGGGCCGTTCAGGTGCTCGTCGAAGTGCTGCTTCCACCTTTCGATCACCTCACGCTCGTCCGTCAAGATTCCCCCGTCCTTATCCCGGCACATTTCGGCCCGCGGCATGAAGCCTTTCCGGGATTGACTGAGTTTCTTGTAGAACTTTCGCGTTTCGTTGGAGCGATACAGCTGTTCCATGTCCTGGCACTCCAACTCTTCCAGGCGGCGCTTCTTGTCCCGAAAGAGATGGGTTTGCTGTCTTCGCAACTGTTTGTACGACTCCTTGTTCCCACGGGTGTTGTGCAGCAGCCACTTGTCCCGCGCTGCTTTCTTCTCGTCCCAAATCGCCTGACATTCCTCGTCGAACCAGCCGTTCCGTCGAACTCGGTCCACGTACCCGATGGCGCTCGATGCCGCTGCGTTGATGGCTGCTTCCATATGGCTCCAGCAGGCCTCCAGAGGGGCTTCGGCAAGCTCACCCTCGTCAGGCAACGCAGCTTCGAGTTCCCGCGCGTACTGGGTAGCGACCTCATGGTCCTTGAGTCGCTCCAGGTTATACCGCTGCGGGCGACGGTACCGGATCTTGTTGACCTCGGACAGGCGTTGGCGCAGCTTTGCCACCACCAGGTAGTGGTCCGAGTCGATGTCCGCGCCACGGTAGGTTCTGACGTCGATTATGTCCGAGAAGTGCCGACCATCAATGAGAACATGGTCGATTTGCGTCTCCGTGTCGTTTGGTGATCTCCAGGTGTACTTGTATAGGGAGGTGTGCTGGAAGAAGGTACTACGTATGGCCATGTTTCGGGAGGTAGCGAAATCGATGAGTCGTAGGCCGTTCTCGTTCGTCTGCTGGTGAGCGCTGAACCTCCCAATAACCGGTCTAAACTCCTCCTCCTGGCCGACTTGAGCGTTTAAGTCGCCGATGACAATCTTGACGTCGTGTTTTGGACACTTCCTGTACTCGCGGTCAAGAAGCTCGTAGAAAGCGTCCTTGTCATCGGCGTCGCTTCCCATGTGCGGGCTGTGCACGTTGATGATGCTCAGGTTGAAGAATCGGCCCTTGATTCTCAACCGGCACATTCTGTCGTTGACTGGCCACCAACCAATCACGCGCTTCGACATTTCGCCCAACACTATAAAAGCTGTCCCCAGCTCGTGTGTATTGCCGCCGCTCCAATACATAGTGTAGTCACCGTACTCCCGGTGGTCCTTCCCCGTCCAGCACACCTCCTGCAGCGCCACGACTTCGAGACCGCGGACCCGCAATTCGTTGGAAAGAATGCGGTCGCTCCCATCGAAGTTGAGAGACCTGCAGTTCCACGTCCCGAGTTTCCAATCCCTGGATCCCCGAAAATCGGGTCGGCGATTGGATCGGCTCGCATCTGGAGCTCTCTGCACTACTGTTTTACGGCGGGTGCGTGTAGCCATCACCAACCCCCTGTCTCGCCGGAGGACCGTCGTACCAGGACTGTTTAGAGTCCCACCCTGGCACTGGGACTGTTAATCAGCCGCCCCTAACCTGGGGAACAGACGCTGTTTCGAGCCGCCCCTAACCTGGGGAACAGCCGCTCGAGGGGGGGGGGGGTCTGAACTCTATCCGCTGTAAGCCGCCCCTAACATGGAGAACAGACGCTTACCTCGACTATGGAGCCAGACACCAGTTTCTTCGAGCCGCCCCTAACCTGGGGAACAGACGCTCGAAATGGGGGGGGGGGGTTCGCTCACCTCTTCAGAGCCGCCCCTAACCTGGGAACAGCCGCTCACGGGGAAAGGGAGTCGAAACCCCACGTTGTTTTGGGCCGCCCCTAACCTGGGGTACAGCCGCCCAAAAACAGGATGCGGAGGGGGGGGGGGGGGCTTTGGTGCACGTACGCAACGGTCACTTGCGTTCACTTTCCCTTTAATTTTCTTTTTAATTTTTACAATAAAAAACTTTTTGCCGATTTTTTTGTCGCACTACTATTTCACTCCGACCCACTGTGCGCCTTCCAAAACTCTTCCACACTTCCAAGCAACACCACACGCAGACCGTTCGTGACGACGACGGTACGATCACACAACACTACCGCGATGCGAAGGAACGAAGACGACGACGACGACGACGAGCTTCTTGTTGCCGGGGAGCACTTTATTGTTCACTTGTTTGGCCAGATCTGAACCGCAAGATCGACCAATTTTTCGTGCGAAATATTGGCGATTTCGCGATCGCTGGACGCGGATTTTGTTTTGCACCGCTTCACTATAGGTTCCAACACCTGCTGACGGGAACTTCACGTCGCGGTAAACCGGATAACCACGGATTCGCGAGTAAATTCGACGGACCGGCCGAAGTACAACACCGCGTTAGTACGCACGCACACGGCAGAGCTTTTTTTTTCTCTAAAGAATTCAAAAATATATTGTTTTTGGAATATGGGTATCAAATGATCAGTTTTTTCATACATTTCGGATATAATATCAAAATTTTTAGGAAATACTCCAAATTTTCACAAAACTACGTTTTTTTCGAAAAACTACTCAAAATTTCAATTTTTACAATATGGGTATCAAACGATCGGGATTTTGTCATACATTTCGAATGTAATAACAACATTTTTAGAAAATACTCAAAATTTTCACAAAACTACGTATTTTCGAATAAAATACTCAAAATTTCAATTTTTACAATATGGGTATAAAAAGATCGGGATTTTTTCATATATTTCGAATGTAATAAAAACATTTTTAGAAAATACTCTGATTTTTCACAAAACTACGTATTTTCGAATAAAATACTCAAAATTTCCGTTTTTACAATTTGGGTATCAAACGATCGGGATTTTTTTTAGCATTTCGAATGTAATAACAATATTTTTTTGGAAAATACTCAAAATTTTCATAAAACTAAGTTTTTTTGTAAACTTTTCAAAATTTCTGTTTTTACAATATGGGTGTCAAATAATCAAACCATTTTTTTCAAAAATACTTCGTTTTGTGAAAATTTTGAGTATTTTCATTTTTTTAATACCTTTCGAAATGCATGAAAAAATCCCGATCGTTTGATACGTGGGTTGTAAAAACGAAAATGTTTAGTATTTTTTTTCGAAAATACGTAGTTTTGTGAATATTTTGAGTATTTTCAAAAAATATTGTTATTACATTCGAAACATATGAAAAATCCTGATTGTTCGACACCCACATCGTAGAACGAAAATTTTGAGTATTTTTTTCGAAAAAACGTAGTTTTGTGAAAAATTGGAGTATTTTCAACAAAATTGTTATTACATTCGAATTGTATGAAAAAGTCTCGATCGTTTAATACCAACATTGTTAAAAACGAAAATTTTGAGTATTTTTTCGGAAATACATAGTTTTGTAAAAAATTGGAGTATTTTCAAAAAATATTGTTATTACATTCGGAATGTATGAAAAAATCCCGATCGTTCGATACCCACATTGTAAAAACGGAAATTTTGAGTATTTTATTTTAAAATACGTAGTTTTGTGAAAATGTTGAGTATTTTCTAAAAATATTGTTATTACATTCGAAATGTATGAAAAAATCCCGATCGTTTGATACCCATATTTAAAAATTGAAATTTGGAGTTTTTTTTTAAAAGACGTAGTTTTGTGAAAATTTTGAGTATTTTCAAAAAATGTTGTTATTACATCCAAAACGTATGAAAAAACCTGATCATTAGATACCCATATTGCAATAACAATATATTTTTGATTTCTTTATAGAAAAAAAAATGCATTATCGAAATACTGGAAAATACGTATTTTTGTGAAAATTTTCATGAAATAATAATTCTAATGGATAGCTGACATCATCCCGATTTCAAAACACTATATTTTTTTATGTTTGCATGATTTTTCATACGATTAAAGCCAATGTCTCCCATATAGCCAATATCCCATAAGCTCTGTGCCTCGGTTATGCACGACTCGGTTTTGCATCCCTCATATGCGGTGCTAAACCGAGGCATGACTGTACGAGTCATTGAATTTATTAGATGTATCGATTACCCCAATGTTTACAATTTCTCTACAAAACTTTTAAAGTGTTGATCCTTAAATAATTTCAGTGTGTACTGGGATGGATCACAAATGTACGTCGTCATAAATAAATCCAAAAAAGTTTTAAAAAATAGTTACTATGAAAAAAGTTTATTTCAAAACCAGGGTATCTTTGATAGTTACTGCACACCAATTTCTCATGATTGAATTAAGTTAAATTTACTGATATCTGCACTACTGAAATTTTCAGTAAATGAAAACTTGCTGAAAAAAAAACAATTGAAAGTTAATGTAGGTAGCTTATTAACTTAAAAAAATAATGTAAACTTTAAGTAGTTAAATAAAATGTTAAAATTTTTCAAGCAACAAAATTCAAATTTATTAAGAAAACTGTGCTGAAAATGCGTTTTTAAATATTTAAAATACAGATTAGGTGTTGGAGTCGGAGTCGGAGCCGGAGTCAACAAATTTTGGAAAGCTGGAGTCGGTGTCGGAGTCGGCTAGAGTTGGTAGGCCGGAGTCGGAGCCGGAGTCAACAATTTGTGGATAGCCGGAGCCAGAGTCGGAGTCGGAGTTGGCTTAACTCAGAAAGCCGGAGTCGGAGTCGGAGTCGCTTGAAATATGACCCGACTCCGCAGCCCTGGAAAATACAACCTTTTTGAGTGTATTAGTTTTCTTAACAAATTTTAGCACAATTTTCAAAAAAAAAAAAATCTGTTGATTTGGTGTGATTTTTGTCTATCATATAAATTTCATAGAAATATTTCAAGTTGGATACAAATAAATTAAATCTTGTGAAATAATCGATTAGATAAACACACCCTTGTTTTAATAATCAATGAAATGAGTCTCCGATGAGGTTTGTTCTGATTTGCAAACAATATGCTTTATAGTTTGCCATCAGGTCGCAATCCAACTTAGTTTTGCTAAATTGGCTCTATTTCAATAGAGAACAATATTTCAGCAATTAGATATATAAGCAGGAGCAAACAGTCAATTCAAAACAATTGAATACAGAACATTCAACTCATTTTGATTCAATGAAACTAACTTGCTTTTGTACCCTGTTCAAAGAACCGGTAAATTACTTTCCTCGCCTTAACTCCACCCTCAACCCACCTTTTCCCTTCCACGAGTCCCGATCAATCAAAACGATTCAATCAGTATTAGCAGTGTGCTGCACTTGATTCACCCATTCATTTCCTGGCTAGTTAAATAGACAGAACCCCTTTTCTTTTCCCTTGGATTGAAGTGACCCCTGCACTCAACTCTCCAACCCTTTCACTCCTTGAAGTTCCTCGATGAAGCAATCTTGGTAGCAAATCTGGAGAACACAAGTTGACTGGAACACACGAGCGCCATCACGGAAGCGAATTACCACCCCTCCCCCACCTTCCATCACACTTTAAGTTCTTCCTTTTCCTGGTGCAGAGACGACTCCAAGTGAGAAAAGTAATCCCTCGCTTTTCGCCATAATATTATTTCATTTCCACACTTTTTCCTGTCCGGTCCCTTTTCACTACTTGCTTCGAGATGGGTTTGGTTTTTTCCTTGATTTCTTTCTCGTTAATGTAGCATTTTTTTTCCATCTTCAATTGGAAACTGTGGAACGCTTCCTTCTTGCAAGTGCCTTCCCCCTTACTTTGCCCGGTGTGGTCAAGTTTTGCTTTCTCCTTATGAATGTTGGTCGTTTCTTTTTAACTTTGCTCAGAAAAATCCGTCCGGGAATGTTGTAACGAACAACTTGAAGTGAAAAGAATGGTAGTTTTCGTGCAATTTTGAGTTGGAGAATTACTTTGGAAGCAGGGCTAACTTGGTGGAGGATTTGTTTGAGGAAAGATATTTTTTTTTATTTGCATTAGCTTTCATTTTCAAATTCAAATCAAACTAAGGCTTAAATCAAGTGTGCCAAATATAATCCTAGTCGGTATTTGATACGGTGCTCTTGGGTGTTGAAATTTACATGCCACGGCGTGTTTTCTAGAACAACCTTATCAGGAAAAAATAGTCATCGCTACTTTCAAATGTGTCTTATAGGAAATTTTCTCAGCTTTCCAATGCTTCTAAGAGCGAAATGTTTCATCGGGAAATTCCTGAGATATCTCTATTTTATTGTTTTTGGTTTTAAATTCCTTTATTATTTATTGGAAACTTTTAAATAACAGTCCAGGAAACTTGTCAAATGATGTGTTTCATGTGTCTTTTACTCATCAAAATGTGCAGAATAAGACAAAAAAAAACTTTGTAGAAGGTTGCAAACCGCCAAACATTTTGCAAATCATGTTTTGTCTAAGTTTTTGAATATATGGGATTTACCCAGAAATTAAAACCATAAAACAGTGTAAAAATATATTTTGTACAAGAATTATTTGATAATTACATATTTTTTGTGTACAAATAACACGTGTCTACTCTGATTTAGCTTGTTCAACCGAAACTATGGCAGTTTTGTGATTGTTAATGGTATTATTTAATTTTAATGAATACATTTGATATTTTCTTAAGCAAACATTAACCTTGAACATTAATACAAATATGATTTGAAATCGAAAATATACTACATATTACTGTAGCAAGTTTCATAAGTCATATTTTCATCAGTATAAAATAAAAATTAAATGGCATAAAATGTTTTCTGTTGAAAATGCACTTAAAAGTAGCACTTAAACTCGAGTCTTCCAATTCAGAATGCTGAAAACACCGTCACAAACATTTTTTTTTTGTTTGAACAAAAATTAAATAATATTTTAACAAAAAAAAAACAAACAGAAACTTTCTTATCAAACTATTTGAAAAAAAAATCAAGAAATATATATATTTTTTTATAGATGAGATTGAAGATGAGAGTCTTATAAACTTCTAAAATATTGCTAATCATTTAATCAATTAATACAAAAAAACTAAAAAAAATCATTTCATACTAATGGAAAGTATTTCTCCTAAAGAGCTCGCAACAGTAATTTGCAGTTTAATTTCTAGTATTAAACATGTTTTGTATCCATGCAACTGTTTAGTGTTTGATTAAGGAAATATTATATTTATTCATAAAAATCTTGTAATACCCTATCAATCTCAAACCTGTAGAAATTTCGGTTGTATCAGCTAATTCCAAGCTGGATCAGAGCAGACCGGTGTTATTTGTACACATCAATTATGTAATAATCTATTTGTTCTTTTAAAAATAATATTTCAATACGATTTTATTATTTTAATATTTGAATAAATCCCACATATCCAAAAATTCGGTTAAAACTTAATTTTCAAAATGTTTAGCGGTTTGCAACCTTCTACAAAGTTGTTTCTTGTCTTATTTTGCACATTTTGGTCAGTAAAATACACATGAAACACATCATTTGACAAGTTTCCTGGACTGTTATTCAAAAGTGTCCAATTAATAATCAAGGATTTTAAAAGAAAAAACTTAAAATAGAGATATCTCAGAAATTTCCCGATGAAACATTTCGCTCTTAGAAGCATTGGAAAGCTGAGAAAATTTCCTATAAGACACATTTGAAAGTAGCGATGACTATTTTTTCCTGATAAGGTTGTTCTAGAAAACACGCCGTGCATGCATATAGGGTATTTGTCCCTATTTTGTGTATTCTCAAAGGATTCTATAGACAGCCTTGCTTGTATTACATGAATAAGTTGGGTTTTAATGCTTATGCTCTTACTTAAACACATTTTTGACGAAAATACCTTATATTTCTATGTGAGCCCGAGAAACTAAAACATTTTTTGTCCCTATTTTGGGGATATTGCTCCTGGGTAATTCTCCGCCAACTCACACAGCAGTTGCCCCGACCCCTCTTCGATTTGCGTGAAACTTTGTCCAAAGGGGTAACTTTTGTCCCTGATCACGAATCCGAGGTCCGTTTTTTGATATCTTGTGACGGAGGGGCGGTACGACCCCTTCCATTTTTGAACATGCGAAAAAAGAGGTGTTTTTCAATAATTTGCAGCCTGAAACGGTGATGAGATAGAAATTTGATGTCAAAGGGACTTTTATGTAAAATTAGACGCACGATTTGATGGCGTACTCAGAATTTCGAAAAAACGTATTTTTCATCGAAAAAAACACTCAAAAAGTCTTAAAAATTCTCCCATTTTCCGTTACTCGACTGTAAAAATTTTTGGAACATGTCACTTTAAGGGAAATTTACTGTACTTTTCGAATCTACATTGACCCAGAAGGGTCATTTTTTCATTTAGAACAAAATTTTTCATTTTAAAATTTCGTGTTTTTTCTAACTTTGCAGGGTAACTTTTTAGAGTGTCGAAAAGTACATTAAATTTCCCTTAAAATGACATGTTCCAAAAATTTTTACAGTCGAGTAACGGAAAATGGGAGAATTTTTAAAACTTTTTGAGTGTTTTTTTCGATGAAAAATACGTTTTTTCGGAATTCTGAGTACGCCATTAAATCGGGCGTCTAATTTTACATAAAAGTCCCTTTGACACCAAATTTCTATCTCATCACCGTTTCAGGCTGCAAATCATTGAAAAACATCTCTTTTTTCGCATGTTCAAAAATGGAAGGGGTCGTACCGCCCCTCCGTCACAAGATATCAAAAAACGGACCTCGGATTCGTGATCAGGGACAAAAGTTACCCCTTAGGACAAAGTTTCACGCAAATCGAAGAGGGGTCGGGGCAACTTTTCCCGATTTCGTGTGAGTTGGTAGAGAATGACCCTCCTAGCATACGCCCCTTCTTTGTGCATATTTTCGGCCTACCTTCTGATTGGTTGAAATCTCGAAGCACGTGGTGAACGTTTTTGACGTACGGTTCAGCCCCAGCTTGTACAGTTCAGCCGCACAAACTCGGCAAACATGCAAAATCATTGTGATGTTTTAAGCCACAAATCAACATTAGAACGACTGATTTCACTTGAATTACGTGCATAATTAACTTGGGCATGATTTATGTGATTCTTTACGAATTTTAAACATAATAAAACATATGTTGCGTATCCAAAAAACAAGCCCGTAATATGCAAGAAAGACTGTTGAGTCCTCAATTTTGATGGCCCAAATTTGACACAGAAAATAATTTAATTTAACAGTTAACCTGTCCTGTCTTGAATCCTGTTAATAAAAGCTCACATTTTTTGATTATTACGTATAATTTTCCAAGGTATCCAATAATATATAAGCCGAAATCAGTTGAAATTGCGCGAAGTTATGTGTTTTTTTTTTGAAAAATGTGGTTTTTGCGTAAAAGGCCATATTTCGAACTACCCTAAGACGGGCTAGGTCACCCTTAGCGACAGATAAAAAAAATACGGGTCGATTTTGAACCCGATCGGATAACTTTTTTTCGTGGGGAATTGCTGCATAAAGATTAGGGAATCAAGCATTTTTTCTTAAATGACTGCTTAAAAATTAAAACATTCAACAAATATTTAAACCACAATGCCCTTTTGTATAGGTTTTAATAAATTGTATATGTTTTTACTTGAAAAAAACTAAATTGTTACGATGAAGCAAATAAGATTCAGAAATGTATTTATTAAGTAAATATTTTCAGAATCATCATACAAAAATGTAGAGGATAAATGCAGTAACTCTTAAACCAATATTTTTTTAAATTTAGACTTTTGTTTGTTGAGTTTATGCACATGTTTTTTGTAATTTTAAAATTTAAAATATGTTTTGTTAAGTTGCGTTTACATGTACGTTCAGATAACTTTCCATAAGATTGTTTTGATTTTTATTCCAAATAAATTAATTTATTTTTATTCCGCTGTGAAACTATCAACTATTCCTGTCCTTCTGAAGAAATGAAACGGCCTACTTTTCCCTACCAAAAATAACTGAATGGAAAATTAATACCTTTCATTACCAGTATGGAACTTTTCAACACTATTATCGAAAAGTAACATTTTTCAGTATTTTTTTGATTTGAACGGTGAATTTACTAAACACTTCATGACAAAACAATCAGTTCAAGAAGTGTTTTGTTGGATAAATGTACGGCTTGTGCTGAAAAAATCTTCTTTTTGCAACTTGTTGCATAATAGTAGTTTATGCAACAAGTTGCAAAAAGAGAATTTTTTCAGCACGAGTTGTACATTTGTCCAACGAGGTTCACCGAGTTGGATAAATACGAAGAGCGCTGAAAAAATCAAGTTTTGCAACGAGTTCCATACAACATTTTTTGCAATTCCAAAAAACACACACTGAGTGAAATTTTATGTCAAATTTTCATGTATTTTGTTAATAAATCGTTTAAATCAAAAAAATGTTGAAAAGTGTTACTTTTCGAAACATGTGCTGAAAAATTCAACTTTTCAGCACCCATTTGAGTGCTGAAAAGTTTCACTTATTTTGAAAAGTGTTGCTATTCGATTCTGTTATTTTTGGTACAGAAAAGTAGGCTATTTCGTCGTTCAAGAATGACAGGAAAAGTAAGTAGTTTCACGACGGAATTGCAAAAACTATTATTTAATGATCGGAAAAATGCAAACTGTTTTTAAAAGTAACATTCGGTAGATACTACCATTTGGTTTATTCGAGATTAAATAAGTTTTGCATGCAAGATTTTGTATAAGGCTTGGGAAATTTTCAAGAAATTTGATTATTTGGTTTAATTAGGACTTCTTAAAAATCTTTTAAAATTTAAAGTTTTTTTTTTATTTCCAATGTTTTGTTACAGATTATGATTTTATTTTTAAACTAAGATTTTTGTTACATTCAACAAATTTCAAGTTATACTAGAAGAAACATGACTGTTGAAGAGAAAACTGTGTTGCCTTATAAAATGAATATGTTGAGAAAAAAAATTATACAAATAACGAGCTGGAATGAGCTCGACCTTGCATGTATTTCAGAACAATTAATTAATATTTTGCATCATTGAACAAACTTTTTGCCATAACATTTACAAATTGCACTTTAAATCTTTGCATTAGTTCTATTCTTCTATAACTCGATACCAGACACAGCTCAAGGAGGCTTTTGTCCACCTCCAAATAAGAAAATAACAAAAAATAACAAATTCATTTCAAAAACTAATCAATTCGAATGTTTGCACTCTTTGAGAAACATGTTCTTACTTTTACTTTTTAATATAAAATATAAAAAAAGACTTTTTCGATCACAAACCCGAAATAATGAGTAACATAAGAAATAAAAAAAGGTACATAAAATAAGATACTAAGTGTCAAGACTGTATAATGTAATGATTAAAAAGATTCTTAGTCATGAAAAAGCATAAAATAGAAAGTTTATTTTTATTTAGGAACTATGAATCAACTTTGAAATTGCTATGGTTAGGATTTGTTAGGATTGAAAAAAATCTTAAAAATAACGTTCTGAACAATATTTTGGAAAACTTGAACATTTTAGCAAAATTAAACAACTTTTTTTTAGAAAAAATGCAAAAAAAACTAATCCAATTTTCATTTGTCAATTTTTCATTTTGGGACAAATTCGATGACTTAATCGACTCTGGTCTACAGCAAAAAGTTGCTTGATAGTTTTTGCGATGATTTATAATCAGTTTCCTGAGGTAATAAATCGCGGGAAACGTAACTTTGTCAACTAACTTTCCCGGAAAGTTTAAAATTTATTGAAAATTACTGATTAATATTTTGCAGCAAATATGTGTCCGAAAGCAACTTCAATGATTGAATTTAGTGTGAGGATTAACTGCCTTAAAAAATTGTAGACAACTTCATAAAATTTGTTTTATTTGTTTACCTGCACAGTGTACCTGTACTGTTTTGAATTTAAGTTCTGTGACCGCATTTTAGTAAAGTTTGAATAGTCGATCACCGTCATCTTGGTCGCCTTCTTTGATCTAAAAGTTCTAAACCACTTTAGAGTAGTTTAGGAGTCATTCTCTAGCTCAACTATCAAAAATAAATCAACGAAAAAATTCTCGTGATTCGACTATCATAAAATTTGATTATCCGAAGTGAATTTTTTCCAAGACTTTCCGATAATCGAGTCTGGATTGTAGTTTGAATCGTTCAATAAAATCAAAATTGATCTTTGGTATTATTTTTTGCTGAGTATTACTAATTTTGTGTCAAACTGTTTCGATAGTAAGGAAGATAAATCCATTTTGCACAGCCATAAAATTGCTTTTAAACTTTCCTTTTTACTCAGTTTGAGAGAATGCAACTAAGACTTGTTCACATTAAGTTGAAATGACACATTAATTTGAAAGAAAAAAAAAATAGTGCTGAAATGATGATTTTCATGACGGATAACTTTTCAAGAACAAGGCTTGGGTAAAGCAAGGATTTCAAATCTTGAACAAACCAGTTAAGTGTTAATTTTACCTTGGGAATTCTCGTTTTTTTTTTCACTTGAAACATTTTTTTTTCATAAATAAACATAATAGTATTACTGAGTCTTTTAAAGTGTTATAATTCAAATTTGGCATAATTTTTGTTAGATGGGTTTCAGCTTTAAAAAAGAACTTCGGTTTGAAGCGATTCATTAGGAATAAAATGGTAACAATATGAATTGACACCGAATCAATTTCCTTTCTATTTAGACTTTGTTAAAAAAAATGAAAAAAAAGTCGATTTTGTTCATGGCCGGAAGGGATTGAAACCTTTTTGTTTTTCAAATGATTTACCTTTTTTTTAAAGCTAACCAAATATGAAATAGTTTCTTTTTATTACACATCCAAACTCCAAAAGAAAGGGAAAAAAATCAAGAGCTATCGTCAGTTGGTCAGAATAATGTTCAAGTGCCAATTCAACGATGGACTAAAAGCTTTTTGTAACACAGTTTGGCACATAAAGCTTTTGAGCTGGTAAGCCGTTTTCGTGAGGTGTTATCGAAGTAGGGTTTAATCTGTTCCTTAGATTATTAAAACTTTTTTGGCTTTTTATTTTAATACCAGACCATAGAGTATGCACAAAAACTCACCACTATTTAACAAATCCCTTCATATACATTTAATAGTCTGTCCTCCCAAGTTTTTTTTTCCTGAAACCATATTCTCCCACTTATTTCTCCCCTGTTTCATCATCCAAAGGGCCCCAACGGCTGATCCCTCTTTTTCCCAGAACATTTTCCCTTAATGAAAGCACTTTCACTCCACACATGCACACATACCACCCAATCCGTATTAACGAGTCCTCAATCCGTTGAACAGGGCTTTCAATTAGCTCACACAATCACTGCCCGCTCCCCCCCCCTCCTCCCCCTCGCCAAAGTTTCCACAATGGCCACGCTGAAGCCATTCTCGCCCCTTAATGGGGGTGATCGGTTTGTGTGTGGAGCTTTCGGTCGGGCTCGGTTGAGGTTAGGTCGTATCGATCAGGTTCTGGTTCCTGGACCACCACCAGCAGCAGCTGCCACCATGCCAGAGAGAGCGAGCTCTTTAAAGGGCTCTGCGGTCGAGGGATAATCGCGTTTCACACTTCATTTCGCCCTGGCTGGCTGGCGCCAAACCCGAACTCTATTGGATTAGTTTTTTTTCCGGGGGTACAGTTTTAAATTTTCCTGGCGGTGGGACTCAGGCAACAATGAAGCATTGAGAGAGTGGAAAAAACCCGATGGTGGCCGGAAAATTGATTAAAACTGCTTTTTTAAAGCCATTAACTCTGAATGGAGCGAGCAAGTGATGGGGGCAAAAAAAAAGTCCAATGAAATGAGCCAGGATCGATGGCATCGATTTTTATTGAACGTGGGTGCTCGTTTCTGCTGAAGTTTATCAGTTTCACTTTGGGGGATGTCAATTTCAAGATATTGTGGTAATTAGCGTATATAATGAGAAATGCTCGAAATCGACCGATTTCGTAGGAAATTGCTCAACTTAATTTTAAATAGAAAATCTAAATTTCCACGATTGTAGTAAACCAACGCGTTCAATTTCACAGAAATTCCTTTCTTGTAACTTTCGAAAGCTACAGAACCATCAGACTCTTAAGACCTTTTCCCACGGTTCAAAAGCGCAAGTAGAGCTCAACATATTTATGCCATCTCAGAAAAAGAGATGAAAAAAAAGTGTTACGCTTTAAGAGCACCTCACCTGCAAAACGAAGAAGTGGCAAGCCGTAAAAAAGCTTCCAGAGAGCTTTCGTCACCGGCGGCGTCGTCGTCATCGCCATCCTTGCACATAAAAATGGAGAATGCATGAGGTAAACTTTTCCAGAAGTTCATCTCGAGTAATATGGGCGACGAAACGACTTTAAAACGACTTTTATTTGTTTTAAAAAGTCAATGGATTAGATGGAGGCGCGCTGAATAATGCTTTATTTGTTCGTTTGCTCTTGTTAGAAGTTTTTAAAGTGATGAGTTGCATGATTTTGATTAAGATTCAATTTTTTTTTATGTACTTGTGATGATACTTAGTTTAAGAATATTCAGTTTTTTCATTGTAACAATTTCACAATTTGAACTTTTGAACAATTTTATATCATGTCACGCTTCGTCTTGGAATCATTTTCGGGCAAACAATTCGGCCCCCTACTCCTGCTCCTCAACACCAAATCTCCTGCTGGCTGGTTGCGTTACACGACGGTCTGGAGGAGTGGGAGGGCAAAAGTATACAGCATACATAAATATCGCTTCCACTGATCATAATGAAGGAAACCGAACACGGAAAGGCATTAGACATGAGAAGCATGTCTAGAGGGGTAATTTGCGAATCGATGTACATTTAGTGAAAAATTCAGCTACAGTCGTGCCTCGGTTTAGCACCGCATATGGGGAATGCAAAACCGAGGTGTGCATAGCTGAGGCACAGAGCTTACGGGATTCTGGCTATATGGGAGACATTGGCTATAATCCTATTGAAAATCATCCAAACTTAACAAAAAATATTGTTTTGGGATTGGAATGATGTCAACTCAACATTGCTATTAAAAAATCAAAGAAAAATTCACAAATATACGTATTTTTCCTGTATTTTGAAAATGGTTAATTTTTCTCAAAAAAATCCTCAATATTCTGTTTCTTATAATATAGATATCGAAAAATCGGAATTTTTCACAAATTTCAAAAGTAATAATTTTTTTGAATACTTAAAATTTTCACAATACTCCAAATTTTCGAAAAAATTCTCCAAATTTCAGTTTTTTACAATATTTAATACCCATATCGAATTTTTTTATACATTCCGAAGTTTTACATTTTTTTTTAAGACACAAAAATTTCACAAAACTACGTATTTTCAAAAAAATACTCATAATTTGAGCATATTACAATATGAGTATCAAATGATCTGGAATTTTGAATACAATTTGAAAATTATATGTTTTTTCAGATGCTCAAAATTTTCACAACACTTCCTTTTCTTTCGAAAAAAATACCCAAAATTTCAGGTTTTTACAGTATACGTATCAAAAAATTGGGTTTTTTTTTATTTTTTAAATACCCAAATTGCAAAAAAACTGAAATTTTGAGTATTTTTTCAAAAATACGTAGTTTAGAGAAAATTTTGAATATTTTCAAAAATGTGTGCTGTTGCTTTCGAAATGGATCATTGAATCCCGATCAAATCCTAATTGTAATAAAACTAAAATATTGAATATATTACAAAAAGGTAGTTTTGTGTAAAATTAGAGCATTTTTAAAAATTTGTGTTTTGTTTTCGTAATGCATGAAAAAATTTCGATCACTTCCGTAGTAATAGGGCGAATCCCTTTTGCTCAAGTGACAGTTCACGTCAAGTAAGAGGGGAAGAGACTGCTTGTTTACAAACGCAGATTCGCCCAATTGAACTGTTACGACGGATTTGATACCCATATTGAAAAAACTGGAATTTTGAGTATTTTTTTCAAAAATACGTAATTTTGTCAAAATTCTTAGCATTTTCACAAATTTTTGATGACTTTCAAAATGCATGAAAAAAATCTGTTCATTTGATACCCATATTGTTAAAAACGAGATTTAAAGTATATTTTTTCGAAAATACGTAGTTTTGTGATTTTTTTTAGTATTTTCATAACATTTTCATAACTTTTTTAATACTTTTAAAATGTATAGAAAAATCACGATCATTCGATACCCATATCGCAAAATAATTTTTTTTGAGATTTTATCGAGAAACATTGCATAAAATAAAATACGGGAAAAATACGTATTTTTGTGAAAATTTTCATGTTATTATAAATGTGTAATTCTCTACCAACTAACACAAAATCGGGAAATTTGCCCCGACCTCTCTTCGATTTGGGTGAAACTTTGTCTTAAGGGGTAACTTTTGTCCCTGATCACGAATCCGAGGTCCGTTTTTTGATATCTCGTGACGGAAGGACGATATGAACCCTTCCATTTTTAAACATACGAAAAAAGAGGTGTAGCCAAAACGGTGATGAGATAGAAACATTTTTCATTCAGAACAACATGTTTCATTTTAAAATGTCGTGCTTTTTCTAACTTTGCAGGGTTATTTTTAAGAGTGTAGCAATGGTCTACAAAGTTGTAGAGCAGACAATTACATTTTTTTATAAATAAACATAAACGTCACGAGTTATCGCGATTTTACGAAAAAAAAGTTTTGAAAAAGTTACTTTTTGCGTTTCTCTTTGTTTCGTCGTCCGTGTCTGTCGCGGGTGACGATGAACGGCCATGATTGGCAACGACCAACTTTTTCAAAACTTTTTTTCGTAAAATCACGATAACTCATGATGTTTATAAGCAAACCCCTTATGTTTATGTAACATTTTTTTGTAATTGTTTGCTCTACAATTTTGTAGAACATTATTACACTTTAAATTATAACCCTGCAAAGTTAGAAAAAACACGAAATTTTAAAATGAAAAATTTTGTTCTTAATGAAAAAAATACCCTTCTGTAGATTCGAAAAGTAAATTAAATTTCCCTTTAAACGACATGTTTCAAAAAAAATTGCAGTCGAGTAACGGAAAATGTCAGATTTTTTTAACTTGTCTAGTGTTTATTTCCATTAAAAATACGTTTTTTCGGAATCCTGCATATTGTATAATTTACTATTATTTGTATATTTTGTTTTGACTCAGACTTTGTAGAGGCTTTCCCTAAGCTCGAAGAAGCCATTTTGTGTCAAAAGTACAAAAATAATCGAAGGTCTGAATCTTTTGAAAGAATTTTCTTATCGATTTAATGTCTTTAACAAAGATTTTTAAATTTCCTTTTAAACAGAAATACATTTTCGAAGACACAAAAAATCTACTTCTTAGAATTTTTAAACATTGTTTTAAGAGAATAAAAACCCAAAACTTTTGGACCAGGTGTAAAATATTAATTACCGTTGAGCTATGCTTTTTATTTTTTAAATAGCTACCTTAACTAAAAATTGATTTGGCTACAATTTAAAATGTATTTTTTTTATTTTTAGTTTAAAAAAATTAAACTTAGAGTTTGTATTTATATGAAAATTGAGCAGTTTTTAGATTTTATGTTTAGAAGCCATGACTGACCTTTTCTGAAAATATTTTTTCCTTTAAGTTTAGAAAAATTCCTAATTTTTCGTTTAAGAAAAATTGAAGATTAAACCTCTGATTACTGAGATACAGCGGACAAAAAAAAATATTTATAATCAAATCCAGAAGCAAATCCCATACCTTTCTTTAGTAAGAAGGCAAAAACCTTAAAATTTAAGTTTTCGAAGTCTCACACAAACAACTGCTATTTTTGTAATGCCAATATCTAAGCAACTAATGGTCCAATTCGAGCTTTTTTTTAAAGAAACGTTTTATAAACATATGAAACACAATAGCACATAGGAACTATAAAAAACCTAGAATTTTCAATGCCAAAAAATTAAACATTTGTGATTCTTTTGATCTTTTTTTGATCTTTTAAAAATTAAGCAAAAACTAAGTTTTTTTTTCTAAATAGTGCTCATCAATACCTACAACTTTGCCCAATACCCTAAATCGATAAATATTCTTCTTAAAATACAGATTTCAAACATTTATGCACAATTTTTAATGGACAGCCGTCAAAATTGTATGACACAACATGGCCAACTTCTAAGAGCCAAGGGACCATCCATAAACCACGTGGAAACTTTTTTAGGAATTCTCAACCCCTCTCCTAGTGGACAGTTGTCCATAAAAAAAAATTTGTGTGGAGCGTGGACAATCGAACTTCTGGCTTATTTTAGCGTGACGTACTTTATGGATGAAGCCTTATGCATTACTACCAAAATACGAAATACATAATTATAATTTCTTATTCTATTGATTTATTTCGCCGCTCTTGTATGATTTTCCTAGTCAAATCCTCGTCATTCAATCTTCTCTGAATCTCAGTACAGAAAGTAACAAATACCTCACCATTACAGAGTCGATGTGATACGCATTTATCATCTTCCTTTTTTTTGCACAAACCTGGGTGGCTCTCGGATTTCCTGAAACAACAAAAACATCAGCAGCAGCACCCTAAGGAAAAAAAATGAATGTATACTGGGAAAATTTCCCTCCCCGACAACGTTTCCAAAAAAAAACCTCGAAACCTGGGAGGCTTGACGATGAAAAGGCAGAAAAGGAAAAATAAGCAGCACGAATCTGAAGAGAGTTCGCTAATCATTCCCGACAGACGGTGCCGATATTTATATTCTCGGGAATGAAATTAATATTTTTTTCTTGCTGGAAAAATGCCTTGGTTTGAGGAATGTGTGCTTTAATGTGGAGAGGATGCTATTAAATTTTAAATAGGAATATGGAAATTCAGTTTGATTTAAAACTATCCATACATTTTAAATTGTAGTGGTTCAAGGTTCAAGCCATCAAGACCCTACAAGAGAAAATAATTAAAAGTTCATTACCAGAACCTTTCAACTATTAATTAAACAAGTCTTTTTCAAGGTCTCATAATCCATTCTGATTCAAATTCACCAACCACCTACGAGCAGTCAAATATACACGGCTTAAGCCAAACCAGAGCGGAATATATATGTTTATTTTCGGAATCTCATTTACTCGGGAAACCCGGCCGGCGCGGTAAATTTTCGCCAAAGTTTACCATAAATGAATTCGTTTGTACCAGGTCACCTCACCCTCTCGAAACCATCCAAGCTGCCACCAAGTTTTCCAAGTTTTCCTTCGCGGCTGGCATTAACGTTCATAAATATTTCAATTAACACCGCAACGACCGTGCTGACTCTCCACCCTGGCAGAAGTATAATAACCACACACACACGCACTCACACTTATGCTCGCACATTGTTTTAGCCTTGAAGTCGGTGGGACGACGCTCTTTGTGTGGTGGAATCTTTGCGAAATATACTCAACTCACCTACGCCCAACACCCCGCACGCACTCTTTCGCGAGGTACATAAAGCACTTCAAAAGCTTACCGCCCAAGACTTGCAGGGTGGGAGAATGGTTCCACTCATCTTGTACCTGGGCGAGAAAAGGAGCAAGTTGCACCCCACTTGGGACAAAGCCGTCTTAGGGAAATAAAAGGAGTTGGAAGGGTATTGTTACGTACGCATTTTAAATTGAAAAAAAAAATGAATGAATAGGAACAGTCACTGAAAATGCAATCCTGTTCATTATTTTAAAATGATTCCGGACAATATTTCAATCATAATCAAAATTGAACTCATGATCCTTCAAAGAATATATGAAAAATCACTTAATTACTCATACGCTTAAATAGGATCATAACATTTTCAATAAATTAATCCCGAAATTTCTGGTAAAAATCGTACTTTTGTGGAGCTTGAGACTTTGTTCAAAATTGTTTGAAACTTAGATTTCAAAGTGCTATAACATACTTTTTGCAATTCCGTCGTGAAACTACTTACTTTTCCTGTCATTCTTGAACGACGAAAAAGCCTACTTTTCTGTACCAAACATAACAGAATCGAATAGCAACACTTTTCAAAATAAATGCTGAAAAGTTCTACTTTTCAGCACTGAAATGGGTGCTGAAAAGTTGAACTTTTCAGCACTTGTTCCGAAAAGTAACACTTTTCAATATTTTTTTTTGATTTAAACGATTTATTGGCGAAATACATGAAAATTTGACTTAAAATTTCACTTAACGGATGTTTTTCGGAATTGCAAAAAATGTTGTATGGAACTCGTTGCAAAACTTGATTTTTTCAGCACTCGTCGTATTTATCCAACTCGGTGAACCTCGTTGGATAAATGTACGACTCGTGCTGAAAAAATCCTCTTTTTGCAACTTGTTGCATAAACTACTATTTTACAATTCCGTCGTGAAACTACTTACTTTTCCTGTCATTCTTGAACGACGAAATAGTCTACTTTTCTGTACCAAAAATAACAGAATCGAATAGCAACACTTTTCAAAATAAATTCTGAAAAGTTCTACTTTTCAGCACTCAAATGGGTGCTGAAAAGTTGAACTTTTCAGCACTTGTTTCGAAAAGTAACACTTTTTAACATTTTTTTATTTAAACGGTTTATTGACAAAATACATGAAAATTTGACATAAAATTTCACTCAGTGTGTTTTTTGGAATTGCAAAAAATGTTGTATGGAACTCGTTGCAAAACTTGATTTTTTCGGTGAACCTCGTTGGATAAATGTACGACTCGTGTTGAAAAAATCCTCTTTTTGCAACTTGTTGCATAAACTACTATTTTGAAAATGTTTTTCATTATTCTAATTAAAACGAAAATGTTCAAATAGGTTGAAAATACATTTCGAACAAATTCCAGTACACGCATGTTATGAAAAACAATAAAAATATCGAATCAAATTTATCAAACTTATGCTTGTTGTTAATGAAAACAACAATCAATCTATCAACATTTTCATTCTTTACGCAACCTAATTCTTTTTGCCTTTCTTACTGAAAAATGGTATACTACATTGATTGAAATTTCAAATTAAATTCTATCTCTGAAAAGAATACAAGGATAAAAATCCTGTAAGCAAATCCGGTAACTTAACGTTAACGATTTTAGAGGCATAGACATATTTCCAAAATCAGCATTTTTTTTCGATTTCGCTGTAAATGATTTCAAAATCGACATTATTGTTAATCAAAATCGTTTTTTTTCACGGTTCTAGAAACATTTCATTGTTTACAAATTCGAAAGTATTGAGTAACCAGATTAGCTTACAGAATTTCGATCTGTGTATCTATATCAAATTCCAAACGAAAAGGTTTCCTTAGAAAATGTGTTTCTCTGAAATTAAATGTTGTTTTTTTGATTTGAATTAATAATGTTGAAGAAAATATCTTGAGGATAAGAGTTTAAAAATCAAATGTTAGTAGCAAATCTTTTATGTTGATTTTTATATGATTTTCTCCTTATGCAAATAATTTTTGAAAAAGATTTTTTCTGTAAATTTTAACTTAAAATACTGCTGACATATCAAATCAGTTGTTTTCAAGAAAAAATATTAAGGGAAAGAAATATATTCAGCATATCAAAGCGATCAATTTTTGGTTCAGGAATGTCCATAAATAAAGTTCTTACAGAATTTCCTGATCTTTTCCATAAATTTATTTATTCATGATTGGACGAAGATTGACGTGTTTTTAATATTGAAGAAAAATACAATTCATAAACACTTTACAATGGAAACCACCCAAAACCGGAACATTAAATCAAAACTCTCAAAATTAGCTTTTGAACAGTAAATTAAATTTTGCACCTGTTTTTTCAGAAGGCTTTTTTGAAATTATTTTATACTATCAAAATCAGTATTCTTTTGGGCAGAAAAAGTAAATCCGTCATGCATCATAGCATAGCGAATTCCAAAAGGTCGAATAAAAAAAACTTTTGTTGTGAGCCGAAATGCAGAAATATTGAAAAGCAGCTATGGAAAGGTGTGTTGAACGCTTTTCAGTAATTTTACTCCTATATTCTTGAAAATTTAGAGGTCTTCTGAATAAAAACTTGCCCCCGGATTGTTGGAGACTTTTTAAAAAGGGAGGGGAGGGGGGTTATCTTTAAAAATATAAATACAGCTTTATTTTTGAAATCAGATTTTCTTAAGAATCTAATTTGAATATAAAGGATAAATTGAAAAAGGACAGAAGAACTCCAACAATATTGAAGAAACAACACTTTTTCATGTTTTGGAACTGTTTTCTTTTGAAAGAATTGAAAAATCACCAAAATATTCCAACTATTATTTTTTATGAATAAAATAATATTTGAAAATAAATCACAAAAAAATTTCGGCAAAAAGAATAAGTGCTTTTAAAAATAAAATTAAAACTTAAAAAATATTTAAGCAGCTTAACATTTTTTTTAATAACTGCTCATATTTGAATGTATGGAAAAACTAACAAAAACATTACGAAAGTCACGGAAAGGTTGCTTAGTAAAAATAAACTTAGAAAATATTATAAAAGGCGACCTGCTCATATTTAAAAGAAAGGAAAAACTCACAAAAATATTATGTCAATCAAGAATAGGTTTTTGTTTTTGTAAATAAAAATAAACTGCAAAGAACTGCTCATGTTTGAAAGAATGGAAAACTCACAATAATATTATGACAATCAAGAATAGGTTGTTTTTTGATTTTTTTTTTAGTAGTCGCATTTTTAAAGAACTTCTCATGTTCGAAAGAATAGGATAACTCATAATATAATTACAAAATATTTTTATGCGAACTAATGTTTTTTTATGGAATGGAAAACTTCACAATTTTTTTTTTGAATTATTCTTTTTATTTGAAAAAAAAAGAAAAGATATTAACTTAAATTATGGATTTTCTCAGAAAAAAAATCGGATTTGTTTGTAAGAAAATATTTTTTCAAGAATATTTTAGAAGTTTATAATCATTCTCAATATTAGTTTAATTTTTTCACATTCAACCTTTTGTCATTTTTACGTTTTATCCATTCGACCTTATGTTTTTCGACCTTTTGTCCATTCGACCTTTTGTCAATTCGACCTTATGTCTTTCGCACATACACATTTTGTTTTTGTTTAACCATTTCTAAAATAGTTTTAATTATAGCTGTTAATCGATCAGAAAAATCCACCTCAAGATTTTTGAATATTGGGTAATTCTCCACCAACTCACACGAAATCGGAAAAAGTTGCCCCGATCCCTCTTCGATTTTCGTAAAACTTTGCTCTAAGGGGTAATTTTGGTCCTTGATTACGAATCCGAGGTCCTTTTTTCGATATCTCGTGGTTTATTTTCTGGTTTTTTACTAAGACACGTTTTTCAGTGATTTGTAGCTCGCAACCGTGAAGAGATAGAAATTTAGTATCAAAGGGACTGGTGAAAAATGGTCAAAATCACAACTTTTTCAAAAAACTTTTTTGTAAAATTCCGATAACTCGTGAAGCATACATGCAAACCCCTTATGTCTGTATATCAAAATTTTTATTTTTGTCTGCTCTACAACTTTGTAGAAAATTGTTACTCTCTAAAATGTAACCCTGCAAAGTTAGAAAAAACACGTAATTTCAAAATGAAATTTTTAAATGAAAAAATGACCCTTCTAGGTTATTTCAGATTCAAAAACTACATTAAATTACCCATCAAAAATGTCTCATGATTTTTGACAGTTGAGTAACGGGAAATGGCAGCGATTTTAAAACTATTTTTTAACTTTTTTTGATGAAAAATACGTTTTTTCGGAATTTTGAGTACGCCATCAAATCGGGCGTCTAATTTTACACAAAAGTCCCTTTGACACCAAATTTCTATCTCTTCACGGTTGCGAGCTACAAATCATTGAAAAACGTGTCTTAGGAAAAAACTAGAAAAATGAAAGGGGTCGTACCGCCCCTCCGTCACGAGATATCGAAAAATGGATTCGTGATCAGGGACCAAAATTACCTATTAGAGCAAAGTTTCACGCAAATCGAAGAGGGGTCGGGGCAACTGCTGTGTGAGTTGGCGGAGAATGACCCTATTTGCATGGCTTTTTTGTTTGAAAAGGATGAATTTGCATGGAGACATGTTCGAAAAAACTTATTAGCAAACTTTATCAAAGCCTAAATAGTACAATCAAAAAATTCTTCGAACAAAATATAATAAGCTCATTTACGAGAGCCATCATATTTCTGGATTTGATTTATCGCATAACATAACCCCAATTTATTTGTGATATTTTTTTTAATGTTAAGAACATTGTCTGTTGTAATTTATTGTTTATTTGATTGATTTATTGGAAATCTGTCTTTAACTTTTATCATCAAATTGTCTTATCACAGTCTGTCTGACCAAATGCAACATTTTTTTTCTTTTTTAGGACCCCTTAAATCAATTGCATTATTAAATTCGAACTACTTTGCTCGAATTTCCATCATAAACTTATATTTGAATAAATTTAATTGTGTTTAAAAAAGAATATTGATTATTATTTTCGATAATTTTTTTTTTTTTTGATTAAATGGAATTTCTTATCGAACTTTTTTGTTGTATTCTGAACGTTTGATCTTGTGTTTTTAAAGATTTTTTTTTTTTCAATGAAATTGCTGACATTCCATTTATTATTTATTTAATTTGCTGTCCGTTTTTTATGAAATTAATTTTTCGACAGAAAGTAAATCCCGGAAAGTGAATAAAATTTAAAAAAATTAACAATACAAAATCTTGAAACTTAAGGGTTTTCCATCCATAACAGAATACGATTCCTTTGTTAATGCAACTATTCTGTTTGCTCAAGCCCGAATTGTTCTGTGCCATGGTATGTGAATGTGTACTTTTGAAACTTTGCAACAAGCATCTAACCTACAATTAGATCCAGCTTTGCAATGGCATCAGAAAAGGAATGTCTGTTTGCGTTCGAATCAGTCGACTGCCGTTGTCTTCTCTGGTGCTGCTGAGCTGGAGTGTTTTGTAGTACAAAAAAAAGTTCTTCGACAAATACATACATCCAAAGTTTGGAAATACTTTCAAATGTTCACACACACATACGCCGAGACACCGGCAAAAGTTGGTTTGCCGTTTGCCGAGCTTTTGATCACTGCCAGAATTAGCATAAATTGTTGCGTGAATGAGATTACTTTTGGCCCAACAACGGAGGGGTCTGGTTTTTGGTTGGATCTTCCAGAGCAGTATGCAGACGGGGGAAGAAGCAGCAAAATTTTGGAAAATATTTGCAAATTTGATTACGTGAAATATCTAGACAACTCTCGCACACACACACATACACACGGTAGAGTTACAAAACGCCGGAGATTCTTGGCAACTTTGGGGAAATTGTTGGTTTAGGAGTGATTTGTTTTAATCTCGTTAAAAGTCGTACCTTTCTATCTTACAGAAGGGAAGGATTGTGGTTTTTGCGAGATAACAAGCTAAGATTACTTATATTGGATTTAAACTAAAACATTTGTTTTTTCTCTATTTTCAGGTAAGCTTCAGAAAGCGACGCAACAAATGATTTCTATTGGTCACTGACACTCAGATACTCAGGATAAGGTAGATTAAATACAACATTGTTTGAATACAGATGTGACGAAACTTCTACATTGTTCAACAAAGTCTCCGTGAAAAAAAATACTCTCACATAAATTGTAGCTGACACCATCTTTCAAAAGCATGACTCCATAAAAACTGAATAAAAGCAACGGTGCGCGGTGCAAGCAAAGAAAAAAGAAGAATGAAAAGAAAAACAAAATTTATAGCGTGTATAATTTCAGTCGCTAATTAGAGAAAAACTTGGATGTCACGAGGCGTTAATTTATGGTATGTTTGCCAAGTCTCGCACACACCCTCTTCCGGCAGGGCTGCGCGTTTCCATATAGGGATGGTTTTTTCCCACCTGCCTTCCTTCCTGCTGACTTCCTTGCGCGTCCTCGTCCCAGGGTTCGTCCCAGTGCAACTGTGGGTGTGTGTTAAAGCGGTAACAATTAAAATGTCACACACTCATAATTTCGCTGTCGGAACGTGGAACACGAGGGACGTCAAGGGTTAATCACAATTTGCCAGGTATTTTAAGAAAAAAATTGGAATATATAATTTAAAAAAAAGCTATTTTGTAAATACTTAAGCAAACATAAACATGATAAATGTATTTTTATTATTGACATCAGAAATGGCGATCAGAACCTTCTATCAAGTACAAAAAAAAAGTTCGCTCTTAAGCATTGGCTTGGCGTTCTCGATTGCGAGGTTCCTTCTCGAAACTAGTTGTCCGAAGGCTTGATTGTTAAGACAATTGCGAACCTCTTTTTGCACCTAAGCTTCCATCCACCCCGGGATTCAAACTGACGACCTTTGGATTGTGAGTCCAACTGCCTACCAGCGACTCCACCGAGACAGGTCCCAGGGAGACGACTCCTACACCCGGACTGAGCTAACGACCTAACCAAGGTTGTTAACGATAACAGGCTCGATAACGATAATCTATCGTTATTGTTATCGTTAGTTCGATGATTTTATTGGCGATAATACTATCGCCAATAATGGTCAATAACTTATTTTTAAAATCTTTTTAAAAACAATTGATTCAACCAAGGAACATATTCTTTGAAAATGTTGTGAGTAGAGGGTGACGAGCGGGAATTCCCGGGAAATCGACCATTTTTGGACCTCTCGATTCCCGGGAAATTTGGTCGAGACTCCCTGGAAATTTTAAACATATAAACATCGAAGCAAAATTTTATAAACTAATCAGAAAATCATTTGAAAAATTCAAAATTGTTTAGAACATTGAATGTTGAATGCTTGATGTTCAAGTTCGAATAAACCAATGCTTCTTTAATCTTTTATTCAGAAAGTTTAATTTTTATCTTGTCAAAAATTCCAATAACAATTATTGAGAGAAGCCTAAAAAAAATATGTGGAGCCCAAAATTTACCTTAAAAATATTAAGCATTTGCACCCAGAAATGATCAAATATTTTATTTTCAAATATTATTTTTTAAAGTTATTTCTAAGAGGGACAAGCTTTTTCAAGTTAACTTTGATTTCCATATTATCTCTCGAGAATATCAATCCTCATAATCTTTTTGCCTTCCTCACCTTACTGATGAAAGGCTATAAAATCACTCGAAAAACGAATTTTTTAGTTAGACCTCCTAGACCTACCTTCATTTGTACATATCGACTCAGAATCACCAGCTGAGCAAATGTCTGTGTGTTTGGCTGTATGTAGACATGTGTACCAAATGAATCTCACTGGAATATCTTGTCACAGGCTCAACCGATTTTGGCTGAAATGGTTTTAATCGATCCGTCTTAACGTCCCCTAAGTTGCTATTTAAATTCATGCAGTTTTATCATGTATTTAAAAAGTTATGTTAAAAAAACTGTTCCATATTAAATTAAAATTAGGGTAAAAAGGGTGGTCACATGTTATATATTTTTAGAAAGCATATGAGAAGACCTTTTAGGTGGAGTAAAAATTTTCAAGATCCGACATACCTATCTAAAATTACAAGCAGTTTAAAAATTTACAATACAATACATAACCTCAAATGGTCCCGTCTGTTCGCCACGAAAAAAGCCTTGTAGAGGGATGCCATTTTCCTGAAAGGCGGTTTCTGTACAATCTTGACAAAAAGTCTGTAGGAAGTATGTTTTTTTTACTCGTCACTTATTTTTATTAGGACCTCTTAGGTGCTGCGATCACGTTAGGGGAGATCCATAAACCATGTGGACACTTTAGGGCAGCGATTGTAATCACTCTATAAATGAGAGGAAGGCACCAGCTACCTAAAGGTGGATTAAGTTACGTTTTTTGTGTGAATATTTGGGTATTCCTGATAACTGAAATATTTCTTCAATTAATATTTCAGTTACCCTTAAAAATTACAAAAAAAAACAGTTTAATTTGTTGTTTTGAGTCGTTGTTTTCATATTGCTGAGTTCCCGATACTGGGAAATGAAATATAAGCTGCATAAGCTGTAGTAGTTATTTTGTTTACAAAAATCTTATACCAATTTTTGAGCAAAAGATTCGTAAATATTTTAAACTACAACTTTAAGCCTTAAAATGCTCAAGAAACGATTTTTTATTTGCAAATTCAGAAAAAAAAATCAAAAGTTTTTATAAAGTTCCTCAAAATATTGATGCTACTTAAATTAACGTTTTATAGAATTAGTATAAATTAATTGTAATTGAATTCATTGAAAACAAACAAATTTATTACTTTTCATTTTGAATTTTTGACACATAGTAAAAAAACTCCCGGGTCCCGGGAATTCTCGCGAAATGTCCAAACTCTACTCTCGATTCCCGGGAAATTGAAAATCTAGAGAATCGTCACCCTCTAGTTGTGAGTTTCAAAGTATCGCATTTTTCAAAAGTACTCAGATTTTCATAATTAGCATTCTTTTCCACTTTATTAGAAGTTTTTTTTTTGAAAAATACTAAAAATTTCACAAATTACCGTATTTTTTCGATAATACTCAAATTATCAAAACTTCAAGCTTTGTTTTAAGTATATTTTTTCATAAAATACCGTATTTTAAAAATTTGCAATATGGATATCAAATTAAGCGAAATTTGGTTGCTTTTTAACATAATTAGAGTTTTTTTAAAACAAAATACCGTTTTTTTTATACTCCATTTTTTTAATTTGCAATATGGGAATCGAACGACGCAATTTTTTTATGAAATTTGACAATTTAAATGTATGTATGCAGCATGTAAAATTTCGCTTCGTTTGATATCAATAACCTATTGCATATTTTTTCGAAAAAAAATTGTGTAGTTGTAAAAATTTAAGTTCTTAAAAAAACTCATTTTTTTCAATTACGAAATTTGTATACAAAACCCATACAGCAAATTTAGAAAATTTAAGTATTTTCGAAAAAAACGGTATTTTGTGAAAACAGTTAAGAACACCTTAATCGTAGTCAAACACATGTTTTTATAATACAATATGATCTGCTTTTTTTTTCAAAAATCCACTATAAAACAAAATAGCGAAATACCTCCTGACAATTTATTAAGAAATTTGAAAATAAAAATAGAAGCACGCCAAAGTTATAAGAAAACTGAGCTTTAACAAAATCTTAAGGCAGTATTTCTGATTGATTTGTCTTGGAAGTCACGTATAAAGTTAGAAATATAAAAAAAATCCATTTCATTTTATTGATGGAACCAGGGCTGTGGAGTCGGAGTCGGAGTCAGAGCCGGAGTCGGTGGAGTCGGGTATTTTTGGGGACCTGGAGTCGGAGTTGGAGTCGGAATCGTCAAAACTCGAACAGCTGGAGTCGAAGTCGGAGCCGGAGTCGGCTAAATTTTATGAGCTGGAGTCGGAGTTGGAGTCGGAGCCGAAGATTTCTGATAACTCGGAATCGGAGTTGGAGCCGGAGTTATCTTAAATTCAACAAAAAATGTGTTTTTTTTATTGTTCAGTATTTCCTATATAACTGCTTAATTTATAAAACAACTTATATTTTTAATTGAGTTATCAGATGCCATTATGTATTTGAAGCTTTTTATTGTGATTGAAAAGCTCTAACTGTGCTATTACACTATAATCACTAAATGATAACCTCTTACCCAAGTATGTAGTATCATAATTCAAAAAATAATAAAAAAAAATATTGATTATGTAGTCACTGACAGTTTAAATTTTGTAACAAATAATCAACGATAATAACAATCTCTTACTTGGAACTCAACATGCGCATTTTGTTTATAACTGAGTACAAGAAAATCGAAGTGTTGCATTTAAAATAATTTAAACTAACAAAAAATGACAAAAGAAGTTGCAACAAATTTGAAATAATCATTGATAGTTGATGTTGATTTTAGGTAAACTATTTTGATATCGTTGCAAATTATCGTTGAACAAATCTCAAGAAGTCAGTACAAAAATGAACTAATAAAAAAATGTATAGAACAAAATATAGGATTTTAATTTATTTTTCAAATATTATAAATAAAAAACACAGAACCAAAATATTATCAACTGGTACGAATTTTCTCATACTGTATGTCTTACGCCAATATGACGAAAGGTGATAATCATTGCAAATCAATGTACCGTCAGTGGGGGTGACTATGGGTCAAAAAACGAAACACCTCTCGAAATTTCTTAATAACAAAAACAATTTAAATAACATCGAAAATCTTTTAACGTAGATTTGTTTTTAGATAGTTTACTAACATTTTCCCAAAATATGGTCGATTTTGATGAACACTACCTTAAATGCCAATTGTTTGAAAATTGACCCAATCTCACCCCTTAGAGGGGGTGACATTGGGTCAAATGAAACTAAAATGATGCTGAAATACAAAGATATGGTAAAAACAAATCATCCAACAGCGTTTCTTGTTCGAGGGAATCGTATTGACACGCTACAATGTTTGAAGTGGAGATTTTCAAACACTTGGGTAGTTTTCGAGCAATTCTAACAAAAATATTAGAAAAATGATTTTTCGAGAGGTCATTTTTGGCCAAAAACGTACCCCAACTTTAAACATCTGCCAAAATAACAGGATATGTTCTAGGAACGAATTTTTTCAGCGAAGTCATCTTAAGATGTCCCCCACACAACCCTTTTAACAGAATTCAGTTTCATTGAAAAGAATCTGAGAAATGGTAAAATCCGTAAAAAATCACTTTGACCCAATCTCACCCCCCAGACCCAATGTCACCCCCACTGACGGTACCTTAAAAAATGAAATATTTGTTACCTAGAAAATATTTTACTTGTGGATATTTGTTTTTTATTATATTTTAAGTTTTTTCATATATTTTGATGGAGGCGCAAGATCATCCAAAAAGCTTCATTTTAGGTGAAGATTCACGAAGTATCGTGCACCTCCTTTTTAAAGTTTATAAAATTTTAAAATCAAAATAAATTAAAAATTTCCAGGTTAAACATTTTTCCATGTCACAGATATTTGAAAAGGACATCTTAAGCGTCCTTTCCACAAAGAAATTGTTTAGATACATTGATTTGCAATAATAATCTCCTTCAGCCATGGCGTGATGTCCATGTACGTCTTAAAAAAAAAACAAAAAAAAATCGTTTAAAATTGTCATTTAAAAAACAAGGTGCCTGTCACTGTGCTTCTTACAAATGTCAGCCTGAAAGTGAGCAAATTGAATTTTAATGTTCAATAGATCATTAAGGCCATATTTCTTTTAGTTATTCATTCAAAAACAACAATTCATTATTTAAATTTATTAGCTTTTAAAAAACATATTTTCAAATTTAAAGTTAAGGAAGTAAATCCAAATTTACTTACAAAACTGTTCTTCTCAAAATGCCTCTAAAACTGAAGATATTTTTTGATTTCTGTTTCCATAACGTATAAAACTTGTAACCTAGAAAGTTTTTTCCGTTTATTTACCTTACTTTACATTTACTTAACTTATTTTTCTTGAGAAAAACATGACGCTTAGAGAGTATTTAAATAATCCTATTTATCAATGTTTTAAAAATAATTAACTAATAATAGATAACTAACTTTTGAAACATTTAAAAACATGTGGAGTCGGAGTCGGAGCCAACCATTTGTTCAAAGCCGGAGCCGGAGTCGGAGTCGGAGTCAGCTAATCTGAGAAAGCTGGAGTCGGAGTCGGAGTCGGAGTCGTTTGAAATATGACCCGACTCCGCAGCCCTAGATGGAACAACACTTTCAAAATTTTAAGACGTATTATCATTTTTTTTATTTCGGAATTTTTAAACAAGGTTTTCTCTTGTTTTTGTTAACCGTGTTTATGTGTGTTTCAATATTCTGTAGAATTCCAATAATGAATTTTTAATATTTATTTGTTTGGCACTTGTTTCTGATAGGGGTTGTAAAGATGTTTTCCAAATATTGAAATTAAAAGTATTAAAAATGCTAAAGTATACAGCAATTCCTATTGAAAATTACATAAACAATAAAAAAGTTCTCCGATTGGACTCAAAATTTTTCTGGAGATTCCTTGGTCAAAATAAATAAACCCTGGTTTTAGAGTGATCTACGACGTGCTAGAGTGGTCCCTAAATTGGTAATTTTTGTCAATATTCGCAAAAACCACTTTTTTCCAGAAATTTATAACTCCGTGCCATATTAACCAATTCTTTAGATGTCCTGGATTTTGGCCAAGGAACCCCCACAAAAATTTGGAGCCCGATCGGAGAACTTTTCTTTTTTCGAATCATCTTTTCAAATGGAATTGCTCAGTAGTCATAGTTGTTGACTTTTGGATGGTTGAAAATATTGATGGTTGATTATCACAATTTTTTTATTGTAATTTAACCTGAAATAATGTATTAAAAAATAAAAATATAATGATGTGATTTTTTTTAAATTTTTGTCCATCGGTTCAAGGGATGTCAAGGGGAGAGGAGGGGTTAGACTTAACGAAATCATTTTTTTTGCAAAATCGAGATCTACAAACTGACATGGCGGGCGCCGTTGGTGGCCAATGACTGTTACCTTATCGCAACTGATCTAGTTTTGGCAATCATGGTGTTTTATCTTTTCGGCAAATTCATACATGCTGTTGATAAGGGAAAACACCAATAGATCGCCGAAGCCTCTGATCAGTAGTGCTGAAAGGATATTACGGTTCTGTTCAGCAATAGAGCAATGCTAAGATCATGCTCTTGCTTGATTTACATTAAAATTGTCATACTTTAAAAATAGATTGGATTTCAACGATTGCACAAGATGATAAACGTTTATTTGGCAGTGATGCCATTTTTTTAACATTTATCTTTTTAAATGTCGACGTACCCGTTAAATCCATAACTGATTTCAACCAACTCTGGATTCTTTTGGAAATGTTTGGAAACTCCTCAATACTTTGCTTCTAAAAATTGACGATTGGCTTCTGAGAAACAGCCTGTTAAAAAACATAGAGTATCGTCAATATCGCCAATAACGATATCTCAGCATCTATTGGATTGAAATTCAATGTCCTAAATCAAACACAAACCTATGAAATTAACCCTAAAATTTGGAGAGGTCCATCTCACCTCCCTTGCCCCCCTCCAGAAATTAGTTAAGTATCCTCACCGTGGGGGTGTGCACTTAATGTAGACAGTGACATTTTTATTCGTCCCAAGCTGCCACACAGCGCGACGGCGACGCGTTGCCAGGAGCGATCCGAACATCATCCAACACTTCTTCATGGTGGAAGGTTCCACTCTGGTGCGCGCTTTTTCCGACGCACGGGTTGGGTAAATTTATTTTAAAGCCGTTCTCTTTAAACGTACGGCGGTGGATCTTTAAGCGCACGATTTACGAGGTGCTGGCAGCACTGCTCAAGTCAGATGATTTGCTTTGGGCCAATAAAAAGGTGAACCTTATACGAGGTGTGTGGAGTTAGACTTGGGATTTTCCGGGAAACACATGTGCTGCACCCGGACTGCAAGACCACGATAGGTGGACCTCTCGGACAGCTCCACAGAGTTAAGGAATTATGAAACTAATAAAAGATAATTCCTTGATGCATGAACCGTGGCGGCAAGAAGTCGGGAATGGGGTTCTGCCTTTTTTTTGCGGGCTTTTGAACGTTGCACCTGAAGTTGGAAATATTGTTTCAGCTGGGTTGAGTCTCTCTGTTATCATCTGGATGAGCGGAACAAGCTTTTTCATTCCTTCAGGAGCAGCGTAAGCTCTCTTAGCATCATGTGGTGCTTGCCTAGTGGTACTTCAGTTGAAGTAGGATTATTTCAGGAGAAGTTTCATGGTTCAGAATTCATAGCAACTTTTATCTACATTCATTCTTGAAAAAAATGAAGTTTTAAGAATTTTTTACTGATTTTAGTAATTTATTAATGAAAAACATTTCAAGCATGTCCAACCGGAAAAGCTGTTTCTTTTCATCGTTGTCTACACAAAGTTTGCCTCTGGGTCCAAAATAAAAAGAATAAAACCATGGAAAAGGGTTCCCCAAGGATGACCCCAGGGAAAACCCACATCCCACAAAGCTCCGTGATGCATTGCACTCGCACAAACTGCCACATGCACGTAAATATTTCTTTATTTAGAGCTTTTTGTATGTTTATTCAGCAAACTCTACGCAAACAACTCTGGAAGAGTACGAAGAAGAAGAGCTCCCTGTCTCGTTCCAACACATTTTCCCAAATCCCGCACGCAAATGTGAGTGCGAGCGAGCAGGAGAACCGAAAATGTATGAATTTTAAAATGAAGTGTTAATGTGCGACAATGGAGAGCGCGTTGCTAAATCCGGAATGATGTTGATTTATGATTTTCGGTGGCTGGCTGTGGATGTGGATGTTGCCGGATCCGAAGCTGCTTCCCCGGGCTCCGAGTTCTCTGAGTTCTGAGCTCGAAAGCAAACACGTCTTGCTGCCAGCCCCACCACGGATCCAGCACCCAACCCGCCCTTGTAAACAAGGGATACTTCCGGTTTTCCATCACCACCAAACGAATGGCACTAGTTTTAGGAGGGTGTGTTGTTTGTGCAATAGGGTGTCCTGGAAATATGACCCCCATGATCTCAAAACTATTCAACTTTTCAGTTCTTCAACAAAGTTTTTGAGCATTGAATTTCCCAAAAATAATCGATCTTTGGAGTTGATGTTTGGAGATGTTTGAGAAAATTTAAAATAGTAGCCAAAAAATGTTTACCACCCTATATTGTGCACACATAAACTTACAAACACACAGGGATGACAAATGGAAACAAGGACAACGATGAGACGGATTTCCGTCTTTGGATGTTGGATGCTCTGTTCCGACGACTGGTTCTGTGCTAGCTTGAAAGGGAGATTTTGTTGAGAAAGGTCATACTGGAAGCTTTGGGGAATATGAAGGGTAGTTTTCAATGATTTGGATCAACGAAAAAAGAAAATCCTAGGTTGTTTAAATTTTGATCAATTAAAAAAAACATTTTCATAAATTTCAGTAATTTACATGTAAAAACGAAAAACGAAACTATTGGCACTACGCCCCCCGGGGCATGGCCTTCCTCTAACGTGGGATTTCTGCTCCAGCGCCTCTGGCGAGACAGGAGAAACCGGGACCGACGTTTTACTTCACCATCCGATAGAAGCTCAGTGGATAAGGCGGGAATCGAACCCGCGTCTCATAGCATCATCGGGATCGGCAGCCGAAGCCGCTACCCCTGCGCCACGAGACCCACATTTACATGTACAGTATGTAAAAAAAGTATTTACACCCCTTGGGCACTATGCACATTTTGTGATGAAACATGTAAAAAATTTAAAGTTTGTCAGGAACCTAGTACTACGTTTTGTTCAGAAACTCATGCCAAACATTTTGCTACAAAAAACTCATGAAAAGATGATTTCTATAAAAAGTTATATAACAAATACTATTACGAAAATAAAAAAGGTGCAAAAAAAGTGTGTACACCTTTCGAAAAATTAACATGAATAATGTTATTTGTTGACAAATCACCATAAATCCAGTCTCCCAACTCCAAATAGGCATCCTTGACTGATTAAAAAAAGAATTTGGATTGAATATAAAGTTTACTAACTACTTAGTATATAAGTTTATATAACTCTGGAAATTCTATATAAAACTTATCTAAACTTAATTTTGCAAACTTTTAATTCAACTAAATGTCAATATATTACCATATAATTGCTAAATAAACATTTCGGAGTGGGTATAACACCGTTTTGTATCGATAGAATAGATTTTTCGTTGGAATTTCGTACCAACCCGGAATTACGTCGTAGGAAAATCCGCCGGCATCCGAACCGGTCCACGATTCACAAGTTAACCTATGTGGAATCGGAAAGGGCATAAAATTTCCGATCTTTTGATACCCAAACATCTAGGTTTTCTTTAAAACCTACGTTTTTAAATACCTAAGCAAAAACGTTGTTATGGTTTCGTTTGAGCAACCTGCCAAAAATGTATGGAATTTCGTAATTTTTGTTCTCGTGGATCAAACTTGCTTTTTGCCCAGGTATTTAAAAACGTAGGTTTTAAAGAAAACCTGGATGTATGGGTATCAAAAGATCGGAAATTTTATGCCCTTTCCGATTCCACATAGGTTGACTTGTGAATCGTGGACCGGTTCGGATGCCGGCGGATTTTCCGACGACGTAATTCCGGGTTGGTACGAAATTCCAACGAAAAATCTATTCTATCGATACAAAACGGTGTTATACCCACTCCAAAATGTTTATTTAGCAATTATATGGTAATATATTGACATTTAGTTGAATTAAAAGTTTGCAAAATTAAGTTTAGATAAGTTTTATATAGAATTTCCAGAGTTATATAAACTTTTATACTAAGTAGTTAGTAAACTTTATATTCAATCCAAATTCTTTTTTTAATCAGTCAAGGATGCCTATTTGGAGTTGGGAGACTGGATTTATGGTGATTTGTCAACAAATAACATTATTTATGTTAATTTTTTGAAAGGTGTACATACTTTTTTTGCGCCTTTTTTATTTTCGTAATAGTATTTGTTATATAACTTTTTATAGAAATCATCTTTTCATGAGCTTTTTGTAGCAAAATGTTTGGCATGAGTTTTTGAACAAAACGTAGTACTAGGTTCCTGTCAAACTTTAAATTTTTTACATGTTTCATCACAAAATGTGCATAGTGCCCAAGGGGTGTAAATACTTTTTTTACATACTGTAAATCGGTAAAGCAAAGTCAGAGGCTGGATTACTACTTTTTTGCTGTGATGTGTTTTTCTTATTTTTAAATTGTCAGAAAAGGTTTCAGGTTCGCTATATTTCATTAAAGTTTGTGAAACGAAATCTTTTCATACAAACACGACTTCATTAAATCACGAATATCTCGTCAAAGTAAACTCGCATTGTTTTTGTGGTCTTCGACAATGTTGTTGGTCATAAAATCTTACATATGAGTTTGACATTTGACGATGATTTCAAACATTTAAAGCAACCTTTCGGGTTTTTTCTTCCTTCCTGGGCAGACGGTAATAACAAAGTTCATGCCTTTTTAATTACAAATACTCTTAAAATAACAGAAAATGCTATGAAATCTTGTTTAAAATTCAATTTTTGCATAAGGGTTTAATAACAGTTTATTTTATAATAACAAAATTTGTTATCAGTCCGATATGGGTTGAAATCCAAAACAACTTTGGAATAACATTTTTTGTTATGGAAGAATACCTCCAACTGTTATTGAGATGATCGGATTAGTTGTTTAAATAACAAAAAATAATAACAATTATTTGTTCGAAAAATGACTTAAAATGTTATAAGTCTGTGAGGCCGTTGCGAATATTTTTCAAAACTGATCTAAAAAATCAGGGAGGGCAAAAAAATGTTTCCAAAAAACTTTGAAAGTTCTATGAAAATAGAAGCCTAATCAACTGAAAAAAAATCTAAAATACCTTTTTCTGCATTGATAATCATATTTAGCATGTTTGGGCTTGTTTAAAATTGTTTTGAATTTGTATGAAATTCCAATGTACAGCATCGCAAAAATTTTACAATGCATTTTAAAACACTTTTTTCATTTAAGTGTTGAAATCAAGGCTCGTAATTTAAATTTTGTATGCTTTTTTTTATTTTTTGCCCTCCCTTCGACTTTGATTAGAGTTGGACATAAACTTTAAAAAATATTTGCAATGGCCTTATTACAATAACAATCCAATAACCAAAAAATATAACAACGAATAACAAATCTTATGACAAGATAACATTGGCATTGGCCTAGTATTTTCAAATATCAAAAAATGTTATTCGCAGGTTAGTTCCGTCTGCTCGGGTTTCTCCCAAACATTTTTGTGAATTCCACCATAAATGCAATTCTCTGACAAAACCGGAAATGGATTTTATTTATATTTTTTGATTTAGCTCACACTTTGTTAGGGCCTTCTCTATGACCAAAGAAGCTATTTTGCGTCATTGGTTCACCCATACAAGTCTCCATACAATTTTGGCTGCTGTCCATACAAAAATTGTATGTAAATATTCAAACAGCTGTAACTTTTGAGTAAATTTTCTGATCAATTTGGTGTCTTCGGCAAAGTTGTAGGTATTGTTGAGGACTTTTGAGAAAAAAATAGGTACACGGAAAATTTTTTTGCAGATTTTTTAATCAACTTTTTTTACACTAAAACTCAATTTCCCTAAATACGCATTTTTTAATTTTCGAGATTTTTTGATATCGACATGGTCAAAAAATCTGCCGCCAAGTTATGAATTTTTGAAAAAAAAAACAGCGATTTTTGGAAAAAATCGAAGTTTTATGCAAAAACAAATTTTACTTAATTTTATTTTATGTAAAATTTAATTTGAAATTTAAAAGTACTCTAGTTCTCTTAAATATCAGCAACCAAAGGTGCAATCTGCAATGTCTGTTAGACATTTTTTTAGCAAATTTTCTAAACATTTCAATAAAAATTTCTCAGAAATGGTCACTGCAAATATTTCGCATATATCAAACTTTCGGTGGCTATAAACTGAAAACGGAGCACATTATCAAAAAATCTGTAGAGTACTTTTCGATTGCAAATTCAATTTTACATAAAAAAGTCAAGTCAAAAAAAATTGCATGAAATTTCGATTTTTTTCCAAAAAAAATCAAAGATTTATAACTTGGTGGCAGATTTTTTGACCATACTTCTCTGAGGCTCAAAGGTTGCGGGTTTTGTCCCCTAAAACATATAAAAAAAAACTTGAAAATCAAAAATTTTTTTTGGGAAAATGAGATTGTGTAAAAAAAAGTTAATTAAAAAATCAGCATTTTTTTCACGTGTATATATTTTTTTTCTCAAAAGTCCTCAACAATACCTACAACTTTGCCGAAGACACTAAATTGATCCGAAAATTCACTCAAAAGTTAAAGCTGTTTGAATATTTACATACCATTTTTGTATGGCCAACAGAATGTTGGCTGTAATGGATATGGAGACTTTCATAGGTGAACCAATGCAATGACACAAAATAGCTTCTTTGGTCATGTGGAAGGCCCCACAAAGTTTTAGCCAAATAAAAAAATACAAAAAATAAAAATTGTCGAAATCGGCTGATGTCATGCTCATATGAAAATTTACGAAATCAGTTTTGGCAAAATCAGATCAGATTTAAAAAAAATAACACTTTTTGGTTGTTCATGATTGACATTTTATTAAAATGGATTTGAAATTGAAATTTGATTTTATTGATATTTATTTAGGTTCCAAATGAAAAAAAAATCTCGCCACATTAATAGCTCAACCAACATCTCTAGAATTTACTTTAGTTTGTATCTTTTCTCCAACCAGCCCTCAGTGCTGGTCCTTCCCATAAATTTCAAGTTTCACAAAGCATCTATTTATTATTCATTTGTGCAATGAAGAATCCCAGGTTACCATTTCAATCAAAATTGTCCACCCCTTGCCTTCAACCCGTTTCAATCCCCAAAACGATGGAATCAATGCTATCACATTTCAAATTCGAGCCTGAAATTGCAATTTGGGCAAGCAAATTTGTGCTGCACATGAAAGGCAAAACACATGCCCCCGCAAATGATGACAGGGCGGATGAAACGATATGATTCAAAACATCACCGAGGAAAAGTGATACAAATTGAAATATTTACCGATTTTTTTTCCCCCGGGGAGGCACACTGAAACTGGGAGGGGTTGAGCAAACGGCACTCGAGACTCGAAATTTAATCTGCATACATTGCCGGTTCGTTTATTTCTTCTGCCAGGATTCTGCCAGGAGTCTGCTGTGCGAAAGATGAGTGAGTTTCGACTCAAATGACGAGAAACAATTTTGGAACGATTTATTTGGCAACTTTGAATGGGAAAAGAAGATGAAAATTTGTCTTATATTTTCCAATTGAGGAAATCATTGCTGAAAATCATCAAAATGGGTGATTCGTCATATTTTGTGGATTTTGCCAAATTTATCAACAGGTTGAAATGGAAAGCTAGCACTCCACTGTGGCATTCTAGATTAGCCGTGTGATGGCTAAATTAGTGTTGAGTTGAGGTAAACACGATTTAGCGTGTGAGCGCTCGAGAGAGCCAGTCAGTGTACGAAGATGGTTGAATAAAGCGGTGCATTGCAAACCGCAACATTGTGTTTTACTTTTAAGCTTCAGGATATCACATTGGCGATCCTGCCACGATGATTTTCCCTTGTTTCGTGGAAAAAAGTAGTGAATTAATCTGTAATATTGTGTTTTTGTGAAAAAGGAAAAGAAAATTGTAGATTTTGCACGCGTGGGGTTTGTTTTGTTTTTATTTGCCTGACGGAGCTCTTGGGTTAACCCAGTACGTGAGTAGAGTCCGACAAGAACCCGACATTGAAGAGGCATCGTCGGTCGAATTCCATTCGGTGAATAAAAATGAGTGGTTGCGGAGGAGGAAGGCGTTTTTAATGGGTAAGAGCCGTGTCGAGCTGTGTTTATGAGTCGGCGCTTGAGGAGGTGAACGAGTAAAATAAACAACTGTGAGTAGAGTGACTAAATCTAAGAAGTAGAAAGGGGTTTTCTGTGATTGAGCTGGGAGTTGTTTTATTGTGGTTCAGTATTGTACGTTCAGTTCCTTACTGGACTCGGTCGTTGGAAACGGCCGTCGGCTCAACGACTGTCAAAATAGGCGGCGGGCCAGATCGGAAAAAAAGTGAAAGGATCTCCTTCCTCACTTCGCGTCACCATCCAACTGCAGCAGTGTTGAGAAACACACGAAGCACGCGGTCGCATGTTGGCGGCATCCAGCCAACCCTAGGGGTGTTCATGTTTAAAAAAATATATATCATTTTTCAAGAAAAATTAAATATTTTCAGCTGAATTAAAAATTTGCAAAAACAATCGAACAGTTATTACTAATGTTGGAGAAGTGATATAAGATCAAAATTCTAATCCATTATTTATCTGTGAATAAACATTTTTCACACCAAAAGGGAATCCCTAGGCCTATACACTACCGTTTCCAATTACCATAAGAAAATCCGGCTATCAGCTAAATCCACAATATTATGAGCAATAATGATAAAATAAAAAGATGAACAATTAAAAAAAATGTCATGTAAACGTAATATGTAATTTATTGTTGTATTGGATACGGCAACCTGTTAGAGTGCATTTCAGATCAAGAAAAATCTGAGTCAAGGACTATAAGACTATACGAAAAAACATGGTATTTGAACAATCTAGTTGTGTGTTAGTATTTATGAATTTGATGCCAATTTTGATAGTAAATGATACAATAGAAAATAAAATAGTAAATTTATGATATCAGGATTTTTAGCAGGCTTGGCAGAAGTCAATTAAGCATTTTGGTGACGAAGCAGTATTAAAAGTTAAAGTATGGACCTCGATCAATTTTTACACATTTTATAAATGAGAAATGGAGGGAGTGTGAGTGTTATGAAAAAAACATGTGGCGATTTAGCTGACGTGTTTTGGAAAAAAAATAGAACAAGATTTTCAATAAGAAATAGAGATGCTTCGATTTGGCAAGCAGCTGATAGGCAGCTGATTCAGTACGAAAGTTAGTATGAAGAGAAAAGTCAGTAAAATTAAACAAAAGGAACCTAAAAAGAGATTTTTTTTACTGCCAATGTTAATTAATAAATATGAAGGGTCACAATAATAATTGCGTCAAGTTATTTGATTTCAGGTTTATTTAAAAATAGTTTGTAATTTTTCAATCTTCGAATAAATGATGGAAGTATTCCAACTGTTCTGGTCAAGTATTGTAAATTACCGATGAAATTCGATTAGATTCGATGGGTGAACTATAAGAACAATAAATGGTCTGGAGGTACAGTTCGGTTGTTTATTTAAGGAAGTTTCACACGAAGTATAGACAAAGAATGGGAAAAAATCAAGAGAGTTTAAATGCAGTTAGATTGTATACACGATCATTCGTTTAAGTTTTGCCTATATGAGTTTCAGGTAGTTGAGTCAAGTTGGACCCATTTCCAACTATAACCAAAGTGTTTTTGAAATTTAAGAATGGATGTCTTGGTCGAAAAAAAATGCAATAGGTTTCAAAAAGTTGAGTCGGGTTTAGCCCAAGACCAGCAGACAAAGAGTTGAAATAGAAAGCCCATAACCTGCTAAAAAAAATGTGTTGCTGACAGTTGAGTCGGGTTCAGCCCTAGACCAACTTAAACTATCATGTGTTTGGAAAAAGTGGGTTTAGCCCATGGCCAGCGAAAGCCAAAAGTGTTGAGTCGGGTTTAGCCCAAGACCAACTTCAAGCTAAAGTGTGTTTGGAAAAAGGAGTCGGGTTTAGCCCGGGACCTTCTTAAAAAAAAGAAAGGTTACTGACAGTTGAGCCGGGTTTAGCCCATGACCAACTTAAACTAACGTGTTTGGATAAAGATGGTGGGTTCAGCCCATGGCCAGCGAAAGCCGAAAGTGTTGAGTCGGGTTTAGCCCAAGACCAACTTCAAACTGAAGTGTGTCTGAAAAGAGGAGTCGGGTTTAGCCCATGACCTTCTTAAAAAAAGAAGAGTTCTTGACAGTTGAGCCGGGTTCAGCCCTAGACCAACTTAAACTGTCATGTGTTTGGAAAAGATGGTGGATTTAGCCCATGGCAAGCGGAAGCCAAAAGAATTGAGATGGTTAACAGATATAGAAGGTGTTATGGAAAAATGAGCCTGGTTAAACTTATAACCAAATATTTTAATCTGAAGTGATTCTCCAAGTTAGTCGTTACAGTTTAAGTTAATGATAAATCAGGACACTGATTTGGTTGAAGTTAAGATAAACAAATAGAATCACCCTAAGGTACCTGTATCACAACGTATTCACAATGGCATCCTAAAATTAAGCTTTGATAGAGTTATCTACGTGCGCATGCATTCTATACGTATTATATTCTGTATTCTGTTTGTATACGGAAAAAGTGAGGTTAAATTTTAGATAAAATAGTTAAATAGTTGATTTATCGTTAAAACAAATGTCTTGTCATTTTTTTTTGCGTTAAAGTAAATAAGTGTTAATAAATGGATTTAAGCGTGTTTTCGCCGTTGTACATAAACATTTACATTGAGCTTTAGGACCCTATAAACAGTACCATTGAAACGTAAGGCAAAATAACTCACATGATAGGGAGATGGTTACACGTGCTTTCAACATTTTCTATATGTAAGATGGTTACACGTGCTTTCAACATTTTCGGAAAAAGGCGAGACGTGGTACCCGAGTTTGGCTCTATTGTGAATTGGTTGTGAATTAATAATGGCGAAAGAAGTTTTGCAGCAAAGCTTAAAGACCCTATTTTTCCGTTTTTTTTACAATATAACGGATTCGGATGAGAAAAATTATTTCCAACAGTATGATGTACAACTTTGATTGATTTTTCTATGAGAAAACTGTAAATTTAGAAAAAGATAATAATTTGGACTATTTGGCTTTAAAGTCTGTCCAAAATCAATAAAAATTGTTGAATATACATTAACACATCTGTTATCAACTATGTAACTAACTGTTTATTTCATTGATATATACGAGGAAACTAATTTTTTTTTCGTGTTCCAAAACATGTTTTTTTCAAAGAAAAAATCTCGTCTTTTGCAACCAGCTTCATTAAGATTGATGCAGGGAATCATGAGAAATAATCGATTTTGTTTCTTTAATCCGGCAGAAAGGCATACGATTTTAGGCAAGTAACCTCGTTTTGGCGCCACCTACATTGAAACGCAGTCGCGCTGCAAAACCTCAATAAAGAAGAGTTTTGTTATTGGTCGGGTAGAAGCAGGAGATAGTGGAAAATAAATAGCAATTTGTCCCGAGATTTGTCCTGTCTCGGTAGAGTCGCTGTTAAGCAGTTTGACTAACAATCCAAAGGTAGTCAGTTTGAACTCCGATGGATGGGAGAGTAGGTATAAAAAGAGGATTGCAATTGCCTCAACAATCAAACCTTCGGACATTTGGTTTTGAGTAGGAATCTCGCAATAGAGAACGCCAAGTTAATGCTGATGAGCTGATGAAATTTGTGTAATGTAGGAATTTAGACATCATTTTACTTGTACCTGGATTAAAATGTCAATTTGAAAATACAAACGATAGTTCCTAGTTTCCACAAGGAAAACAAGGCATTTGCAACGCGGATTCAATTCAATTTATACTCAACTAATGATGACATACGATAAGTCGCCTTCCCAAAGGTGTCTTGATAAGGTTTAGGTCGTGATGATGCGTTACCTTCCAGTCGACTTCAGATGATGATTAGAATTATACATAGGATAGTTATTATTTGTAAGGGATGTTAAAGATAGCTCTAGAAAAAAGTTATTAAACAAGGAATAGGGAAAAACAGGCAAACTAGGATAAGGGATTTGCATTTCCGAAGATTATAGGAAAATTGTGAAATATGCTTTGTACCTTATGGTATAAGTTGCTGAATTTGATTAAGACCACGGTTCGGTTAATATTATGAATTTGTTGTGGGTGGTTTTTCTCTGTTTTTTTTTCTCGTTTGTCTTTTCTTTTTTTTTTCAGCGGTAGCAGAGGAAGAGGGAAGAACAGAAGGAGCTACCGTTTGGAATTCAACAGACTAATGATTACTACCGGAGGGACCGAACGCTGTGTTCTCATTTCTACGATACAATTCAGCGAAGACTTAGATTTAAGAGTTAAAATACAAGTGATAGTTTTTAAGTTATCATTCATTCATAAATTATCGAAGGGGAGGATGTGGCATTCTAGATTAGCCGTGTGATGGCTAAATTAGTGTTGAGTTGAGGTAAACACGATTAAGCGTGTGAGCGCTCGAGAGAGCCAGTCAGTGTACGAAGATGGTTGAATAAAGCGGTGCATTGCAAACCGCAACATTGTGTTTTACTTTTAAGCTTCAGGATATCACATCCACCTTGGTTCAACTTCTAGCAGTGTTTATCAAATATTTATGAAAATGTGTCATGATAGACTGGTGTGGTGTGACTTTTCGACATTCCAGCCGAAAAGGCACTAAACCGTGGAAAACTGACTACCTGTGTGTTGACTTCTTCTCTCTTCTGATACGCCTTAACCGAGGGTGGAAAATTTCCGGTTAAAATTGCCACCACCGCAGGTATCTCGCCAAGACTCGTATAAATGTTAAACAGTTTTGATTTGAATATAAATTCAACCTAATTATATGAATATCTCTAAATTAAACGTATCACATCTTGTCCTCTTCCTTCCCCTTCTAAAGCTTTTCACGACTTTACCACGGCAAAAGCTTCCCCGCTTCAGCAGCGGATGCAAATTTTATTAAAAACACCGATTCTTGGCAAAAGTTCGTCCTATCCTGCTCCAGTTTCTCTCTTTTTCCTCACTAGAGAAACGGGGTTGAGGAGTGCGAAAATATTTTTCAAATTATAATTTCTTTGCATTTTCTTCCTTCTCGACGATGCTGCTGCTGCTGTTCAGAGGGAGGCCCAAACTTTTTTTTTATTTGCCGGCTTCCACAGAAGACATACTGTTGCCATCGTGGCAGATAATCATTACCATTAACATCTTAAAACTTTTGGAGTTTTTTTTCTCCTTAGAGCGTTTGGCTGCTTGCTGGTGGAAGCTTCCTTTCCGTGGGGTTGGATTAGGGTTGATGAAAAATATCCAATTGTTAATTTTATATCAAATTGTTGACGACTCGGAACCTTAAATATTTTTTTTTTAATAGTCAAAATAGATAATAGTTTGAATTGTTTACAATTAACTTTTTTTAAATATTTTGAATTGGTAAGGTTTTGACTTTTTTACTAGTTAAGTTAAAATTAAATGTCTTTTCATTTTCTTTTGGTATCTTAAAAAAATAATAATGAATATATCTGAGCCTTTCGGATATCTTTTTGCAAGTTGATTTGGTTTAAATTCAAATTTATTTTTTTGGTGTATTAATTTGAGATAAGTAATCTTTAAAATATATAATGTAGATAATTAAGCATGAATTTTGAAATGCTGCCTCGTGGATTTTTGTGATTTTTTTCCTGCTCAGGTAGTCGTGGTCGAAACGGCGTTTTGATTTTAAAATCAATTTTAATTGGCATAAATTTGCAGACAAATAAATTAAAAAATAACAAAAATAATTATCATGGAATCACTTTTGTAGAGCCTATTTTGATGTTTCCATAATATAAACATTAAAAAATTATATTTTTTAAGGCTTACAAATTCTGAAGATTTCAATACCAGTAGTTCTCTCCTTTATCGCAAATCAAGTTTTCTTTGTATTATTTGATTTGTATTAAACTTTGTCCTCGTATTCCTTTTTTTACATTTTAGAATGCTTCTTAAAGAAAAGCACCTCCAATAAATAAATATTATGAACTTTTTGAAGCAAAACTTTTGAAAAGGTCTACAAATGGATAATTGTTCTCACTAGTTTCTGCACAATATTTTGATATTTTTGATGGGTTACGGATAAAAAAAAACACAGATTAGCAAAATTAATGCAACGACACCCCACATGACGGCATATATAAAAATTTGGAGGTTGTATTTAGTTAAAATATCAGAATATTTCACCAAAGTTTCAATTTTTAACTATGAAAATCGAACCAATAGTTTTTGAGGTATCGTCAGTTGAAAATGACAATCAAATTAGCTGACTCTTAGAAAAACTCATTTTCATCGTTTCGAAAACTCTCTGAGGCTGTAACTCGGAAACTAACTGTCCGATTTCAAAGTCTCATAGAGAAAATGAATGGAAATTTTGTAAGCTTTGAAAAAATGAGGTGCTTTTTACAAGAAATTTTGGAATCTACAAAAAAGAAAAGAAATCAAACATATATATCCAATAGTGGTTGAAACTTGAGAACGGTACATTTCATAAAAAAATAATTAAATTGTTAAGTTCTTTTCGATTGCAAATTCGAAAATGTATAATTGAAATTTTTGTCCATTTTTCCGACATTATCAAAAAGACCCTATTTTTCAAAAATTCTTATCGGAACCATCATGCCAAAGACACCAAATCGACCAGAAATACCTTCTTCTGATACAGAATTTAATAAATTTCAATACCCATTTTCATGAAGACTTACATGAAAAAACAAACGACGCATTTTTTTTACAAAGGGGGAAAAAGTATCATCCGAAACAAAGAGTAAAAATTTTAAATCGCGGATTTGATGATTTTCACTATTCAAACAACTCAATTTGTAAAGCCGTTGATAGAAACTTGCTTGCTCGCTTCCTATTGAGCTCTTTATCACTCGATTTCAGTTAAAAACGCTTTTCATGAGCTGTTATTGAACGTCAAAGTGCTGATATGGTAACATTGGAGGCACGATGGAGTTAGATTCTGTTCCTATAATATAATAGAATATATACACTGAAAAAAAATATACGGAAACTTTTTTGATGATTTTTAATTGCAGGTTTTGTCATTAAAACTTTATTTGCAAAAAAACACTATTTTATATTTTTTTTCTTTTCTGATATGTTTTATAGGGGTCATCAAATGCCAACTTTTCAGAAATTTCCAGAACGGGCAGGAAACTTTGACCTAGTTATGAATTTTAAAATCAATACTGATGTTTTCAAAAAACCCAAATATTAATCACAAAAAAAATTATATTAATTTTTCGATGTAAAATTGAATTTGCAATCAAAAAGTACTTTTGTTTAATTTTCAAAATGTCCACCGTTTTCAAGTTAGAGCCATTTTTAGGCAACTTTTTTGAAAAAAGTCGCAGTTATTGATTTATTTTTATTTTTGAAAAGCTAAGAAAATCGTCTACATTATGCTTTTATAAACTTTATTGGTGCAACCCTTAGTTGCTGAGATATTGTGGATTAAGCATGTAGCTGGATTTTCTGGCATCTTCTCGCGGTCATTGGAAAAGGTCGTGAATAGACCTAGGGGTTCCCAGTTGGAGTGAAAAAAATCAATTTGTAGAAAAAATATGGATTAAAATTTTGCTTTTTATCACTTCTCGGACATCAGGAATAATTGTTTGAACATGCTCGAAATTTTGTTTTATTCAGTCGGAAAAATATTATTTTTTACGTGCTCCGTTTGTTTGTCAACAAAGCTGCAGCTGGATGGTGAGACGAAGTAAGGGGGGGGGGCGCCTATTTCGTCGATCGTTGAGTCGCAGGTCGTTTGCAGCGACCGAGTCCAGCTAGGAACTGATCGTACAATATTGCCATGCAAAGATTTAAAAACAGGAAAATTGATGTTTTCGATGTCTCACCCAAAAAATCCGAAAAACGAAACTATTGGCATGGCCTTCCTCTAACGTGGGATTTTTGCTCCAGCGCCTCTGACGAGACAGGAGAAACCGGGACCGACGTTTTACTTCACCATCCGATAGAAGCTCAGTGGATAAGGCGGGAATCGAACCCACGTCTCATAGCATCATCGGGATCGGCAGCCGAAGCCGCTACCCCTGCGCCACGAGACCCACACCCAAAAAATCCACCATTTTCAAATTTAGATATCTCAGCAACTAATAGTTCGATTTTCAATGTCAAAAAACGAGGCCAAGCATTCAATATTATGCCCTTTTAAAATGTTATTCTTTATGAGATCGGAAAATTTCAGGTAAGATTGGAAAATTTCACGAATTTTTCATATTTTAACATTGAAAATCGGACTATAGTTGCTGAGATATCGTTCTCAATCTGGAGTTTTTTTTTTAAATGTTGGTTTTTGATGTCCCCTAAATCTTGTTTTTTTGATAATAAATGTTTAGTTGCAAAAAATGAAATTAATAATCACCAACAATTTTTATACCGTGTATAATTTTTTTCGGTGTAGTCCTTATTCATACCTACAAGTTTGCCGAAGACTCCAAATCGACCAAAAAATTCCTTCAAAAGATACAGATTTTTGAATATTTTTAATCAACTGTTGAATATAATTGTTGACCTTTTTCAGTGCTTTTCACTGCCCATGTTCGCATAAATGTCCCATATGCAAAAACAGCAAGCTGAGAAAAACGCATTTGAAGTTTGTCCCATACATAAGCCTACGTGTTAAGTTTTCGCGAAAAAACTGGATTTCCTCCTGATTTCTAGAACCAAGTACTGGATGTTATAGGCTCTTTCGAAAGAGCATACAATTTTGAACTAAACTGCATCAATAACTCGAAATCGATGAAAATGCATATGGGACATTTATGCGATCAGGGGCAGTTCATATCTTATCAAATTGAGAACGACCCTTAACTTTAGTTAAAAAAGATTAAAACTTGATTTCAAATGTTTAACCCAAATAGAATTCTAACAAAAATCATGATAGGACGCATATTTGTCCCCCCTAAATTTAGAGCTCTTTTGAGTAACTCCAGTCAAACTGTTGCTTTTAACCTCATATTTTGGAAAAAAAAACACGACAACTAATTGTTTCTGTTATACTTTTTGATGTAGAAGTTATACAAAAAACAAGCGGTATGTCAGAATCATCCCACATATTAATTATTCGCAAAAAAATTAAACTATCACCAACTATTTCCATTTTATGCCATTTTTAAATATGAATTATTACACTACAAATATTTTTCAAAGTTTTCATTTCTTCCTCTCCTTTGTTATTATCAAAACAATCTATTAAATTAAATGAGCTGCAATTAAATAACAATATGGGGATGATATCAAGCTAAAAAACATTTAATAAGGGTAATTCTCTACCAACTCACATGAAATCGGGAAAAGTTGCCCGACCCCTCTTCGATTTGCGTGAAACTTTGTCCTAAGGGATAACTTTTGTACCTGAACACGAATCCGAGGTCCGTTTTTTAATATCTCGTGACGGAGGGGCAGTACGACCCCTTCCATTTTTGAACATGCGAAAAAAGACGTGTTTTTGAATAATTTGCAGCCTGAAACGGTGATGAGATAGAAATTTGGTGTCAAAGAGACTTTTATGTAAAATTAGACGCCCGATTTGATGGCGTACTCTGAATTCCGAAAAAACGTATTTTTCATCAAAAAAAACACCAAAAAAGTTTTAAAAATTCTCCCATTTTCCGTTACTCGACTGTAAAAAATTTTGGAACATGTCATTTTATGGGAAATTTAATGTACTTTTCGAATCTACATTGACCCAGAAGGGTAATTTTTTCATTTAGAACAAAATTTTTCATTTTAAAATTTCATGTTTTTTCTAACTTTGCAGGGTTATTTTTTAGAGTGTAACAATGTTCTACAAAGTTGTAGAGCAGACAACAACAAAAATTTTGATATATAGACATAAGGGGTTTGCTTATAAACATCACGTGTTATCGCGATTTTACGAAAAAAAGTTTTGAGAAAAGTGGTCGTCGTAGATCATAGCCGTTCATGGTCACCCGCGACAGACACGTACGACGAAACAAAGAGAAACGCAAAAAGTAACCTTTTCAAAACTTTTTTTTCGTAAAATCGCGATAACTCGTGATGTTTATAAGCAAACCCCTTATGTCTATATATCAAAATTTTTGTAATTGTCTGCTCTACAACTTTGTAGAACATTGTTACACTCTAAAAAATAACCCTGCAAAGTTAGAAAAAACACGAAATTTTTTTCGATGAAAAATACGTTTTTTCGGAATTCTGAGTACGCCATCAAATCGGGCGTCTAATTTTACATAAAAGTCTTTTGAACACCAAATTTCTATCTCATCACCGTTTCAGGCTGCAAATTATTGAAAAACACCTCTTTTTTCGCATGTTCAAAAATGGAAGGGGTCGTACTGCCCCTCCGTCACGAGATATCAAAAAACGGACCTCGGATTCGTGATCAGGGACAAAAGTTACCCCTTAGGACAAAGTTTCACGCAAATCGAAGAGGGGTCGGGGCAACTGCTGTGTGAGTTGGCGGAGAATTACCCATAAACAAAATCTAAGTAATGTTTAAGCAAACAAAGTGAAAAAAATAACAAGTTTTTCAGTTCAGTTCAACAACCCTACACAAAAAAAACACATAACATCAATTTCCTCCCATCCTCCTAAATAAAGCCGGTGGAGTGTGCGTGCAAGTCGTTGTTTCCCCGCTCGCGTGCCAGCTTCGCAAGGCAAACTTTAAAATAATGCCCAAACTTGGGTTATTGGAGAAGTTCGCACCATCTGTATGGAAATTCAAGGTGAAAAATGGAACACCCGGGGATTAAGACCGGCGGAAGTTGCGTTGCAAAAAGTGCGTGTGGTTCATAAATTGAGTGGATGGGTCAAGTCGTTCTTCCACTTTTCGTTTCTTTTTATTTGCGAAGAAAAATGGTGCAGTTTGTCAGGCCAAGTTTTCGATGATTTGTTTCGGGGGAAAAACGGCCCTATCACAAAGTGAAGGGTGCTCCCACACAAGCTTTAATTCATTTATCAGCCGAAACGACATCAAGCCTCGACATTTGCCATCATCGTTTGCTTTATAAGTTTATCCCATTTACGTCATCCATCATAAAGTAGGTCACAAAAGTGGAACCTGCTTCCCACAAGAACGTCAGAGCAACAACTTCAAGACGGCAACCGGCTAAGCCTCAATCCTTATACGTAACTAGAAAGTTCTCCCAGGATGAAGAAATGCTCGCAAAATAAATGCGAAGAACTAGAAGTGGTTAGAGGGGAAACTCCTCCCCCTTTTCCCAAGGATGGGATCTTGCTCAACAGCTACGACGACAACAACAACGACAAGACGAGCTTTTGTCAGTCAACACACTCGAGCAAGATGCTCAACATGGTCGCAACACACCAACGCACACACACATCTTCATTAATCACACACTTAATCTCTATAACTCCGAAATGATGCTTCCTGATGGAAACGCATCCCTCAACAGAACTCAGCATCTAGTTCCTTGTTTTGATCTCTTTCCGCAATGTTGTTTGATGAGAAATGTATTGAAATGTCAATTGTGACAAACAAAACTGGAAATTTGAGAACAATTTATAAAAATACAAAAAAACCATCAATTGCGACAGTAAAGCATCACCATGACAAGCCCAATGTGTACAAAACGAGACACTTTTCTCCCCAGTTCTCATGCCATGTGGAAGTTCCTCGCAGAAGGGATCCGTGTCAGTGCTATCAAATATAGGAAGAGAGTTTATTTGAGAACGGAATCAACATGACGATTCTTGTTTGGAGCAAAACTTTTCCTGCATACATGAAACGAACATGATACCGAGCTGATGAACAAGGAATCAGTTGATTGCATTGAAAAATTTAAGTTCCTTTTTCTTGTTTACAGAAAATTGCAAGGCATTGTAACATGTTAAATTCCATCATTTATGAAATTTTTAAGAGTTGATATATATATTTAAAAACATTTTCTTAAAGATTGTGAATTTCAGTTTCTTATTATAGGCTCTCTGCAATATTTAACAAGTCACTTTAATTTCAATTTCAATTTCAGTGTTTTAATAAAAGAAATACGTTTGCCTTACAGTACACTGCTAGAATAGATTTTTTTTTTTTGCTTTTTTTGTTTCCATGAAAACCTGAGCAATTTACTACGAAATCGGTCATTTTTCTTAAATTTAAATTTTTGTATTTTTAATCAGGCTGAAACTAATGTGGTGCCTTCTGTATGTCAAAAGAAGCCATTTTGAATCATTGGTTTGTCCATATAATTTTCCATACAAATTTGGCAGCTGTCCATACAAAAATGATCTATGAAAATTAAAAAATCTGTAGCTTTTAAAGGAATTTTTGATCGATTGGTGTCTTGGGCAAAATTGTAGGTTTGGATTAGGACTACACTGAAAAGAAATAATACACGGTGATTTTGGGTGGTTTTTTATTTCACTTCTTGTGACTTAAACTTGACTTGCAAAAAATAACTATTTTCAATTATTTTTATTTCCAGTTATATTTTAGGAGACATCAAATGCCAACTTTTCAAAAATTTCCAGAACCGGCAAAAAATCTTTGACCAAGTTTTAATTTTTGGAATTCAAATATTGGTCGCAAAATATTTATAACTTCCTTTTTCAATGTTTTCAAGTTAAACTCATTTTGAAAGAAACTTTTTTTTTTAATAGTCGCAGTTTTTCATTTTTTTTAATTAGTGCCCATGTTTGCCCACTTTTGACAGAAATATGTTTGAAAAGCTGAGAAATTTTTGAACTTCGTTGATACGACCCATGTCATGCAAAGATTTAAAAATATGTAAGTCTCATCCAAACAGACTACCATTATCTAATGTCGATATCTCTGGTCCGATTTTAAATGTTGAAATATGAAACATTCGTAAAATTTTTCAATATTTTCTAAACAATATTTAAATCAAGACTAACATTTCAAAAGGTCCAAACATTCATCATAACGCTCTTTTGAAATGTTAGTCTTGATTTAAAAAAAAAAAACAAAATATTAATATTAAATATTAAATATTAATATTTTAACATTAAAAATCGAATCATTAGTTGCGGAGATATCGACAATAGAAAATGGTGGGTAGTTTGGGTGAGACTTAGAAAACGTCAATTTTCAATCATTTTTAAACATTTGCATGGCAAAATCTGAGCAACTAAGGGCCGTGTCAACAAAGTTTTATCGTGAAGACTTGAGTAGCTTTCAATATTTTGACAAAATTCCTTCTACAAGTTGTTTAGAATAGAACCCTACATGTGTTGATACTTTTTGATCCCATTCCATGTAAAGTTATGGAAATCGTCATCAATCAATGATTGCCAACTAGGACGTCAATGATTGTGCCACAATATTATATAAATTTTGAAACACATTTGATTTAGACCAAAAAATCCAAAGTTTGACATTTTTTGCCACCAATATTTCGGTTTGTTGTAATTTATTTTTGTAAAACATTTTAAAAAATATAAAAGTTAAAAATAGTGTTTTTGCAAATTAAGTTTTTGTGAAAAAAAAGTTAAATTAAAATCATCATTTTTTTTACCGTGTATCATTTTTTTTCAGTGTAGTCCATATCCATACCTACAACTTTGCCGAAGACACCAAATCGATCAAAAAATTCTTTCAAAAGATTTTTTAATTTTCATACATCATTTTTGTATGGACATCCGCCAAATTTGTAAGGAAAGTTATATGGACAAACTATTGATGCAAAATGTCTTCTTTGGGCATACCGAAGGCACCAGAAAAGTTTCAGTCGGATTAAAAATACAAAAAAAACGAATGACCAAAAACTGAGAGAATTGCTCAGCTATGAGTTACATCGTAATTCAATCAAAGGCATTATTTCTTTTATCTATTGAATAGACAAGATTAAGGAAAAGGTTTCATAAATCTTACAGAAATTATCATCAAATATTATTTAAGCAGTAATTGACCTTATTATTTCAATTTGTGTTTTAAAGTGAGCAAATTGAATTAATCACGTCAAATTGCTCATAAGTAAGAATTCAATAAAAATTTCAGTAGAAAAATTTGCAAATTAAATGTTTATTTAATTAAGTTTATTGACTTTTACGAAACAATAAATAAATTTTGAGAATAGGTCAATAAAAAGATTTGGTTTGATAAGTTATTTGACGTTGATTGTTCCCTGAAATATTTTTTTTGTTTTTACTTTATGGGTTATTCTCTACTAGAGGGTGACGATTCTCGAGATTTTCAATTTCCCGGGAATCGAGAGTTGTATTTTGCTATTTCCCGGGGATTCCCGGGACCCGGGAGTTTTTTTCAACTATGCAATAGTGCAAATAATTTAACAGAAATGTAATAAATTTGTTTCAATTCAGTTACAATAAACTCAAACTTATTCTTTGAAACGTAAATTTAATAAATCTCGTTTCATAGTTCACAGTTCTACATTTTAATTTTTTTCTGAATTCTGAAGCTTTTTGCATGGACTTGTTATTAGATTTTAAAAAATTTAAAATTAGCTAATATATAATTTCCCAACATCTTTATTTTTGCAATATGATAAATAACGACTCAAAACAAAAATTTAAAATTGTTTTTCCTTCTTGGGTCACCTGTAAATATTAAATAAAAAATATTAACCTACAAAATATTAAATGAAAAAATATTAACAGTTATCCGCAAAACCATAATGTTAACAATTGGCGGATCTGATCTTTACAAAGGTTGATGCAAAACCCAAAACTACTATTGAATTCAAAAAGGAAATTACCTTGATACAGCGAAATTAAGTTATTTAGAATAATAAAAAAAAACAAAATTGTAAGGATTGTTATCCTCGAGAGATGTTATGGAAATTGAAAAAACGAAAAAAAAACTTATCTTGAAAAGGCTTATCCCTCTTAGAAATAATAAATAGAAATTAAATTTAAAAAACATAGTTTTTCTTTTCCTTATTTAGTAATCGGGGTTTTTGGATTACTTAATAAGGAAAGGAGCCAAAATTCCTAGAATTTAGGAATTTAGTACTTTTATTTTTTTCAGTGTTGGTTTATTCGAACTTGAATATCGATATTGAACACTCAATGTTCTGAACAATTTCAATTTTTTCAAATGTTTTTCTGATTATTTTATATAATTTGGCTTTCATATTTAAAAGAATAAAATTTCCCGGGAGTCTCGACCAAATTTCCCGGGAATCGAGAGGTCAAAAAATGATCGATTTCCCGGGAATTTTTTTCCGGGAATTCCCGCTCGTCACCCTCTATTCTCTACCAACGGAATCGACGTAACACCTTATAATGTGGCCCTCTTAAACCTTGCGGTTTCGTCAACGGATCCACAGGCGTGTATCGTTCTTTTTGCGACAAGACTCCGCCTCCCGGGTCTCCTAAGTGTGAAGGTATGGGCACGGGGAGAGGGCACCGAATACCTATATTTACACTTAGAATTTTTTGCGTCCGCCCCGGGATTCGAACCGGCGACCTCTGGATTGTGAGTCCAGTGCGCGGTCCGATTGATCCACACAGGCTATTCTCTACCAACTCACACAAAATTGGTAAAAGTTGCCCCGACCCCTCTTCGATTTACGATTCCGAGGTCTGTTTTTTGATATCTTGTTACGGAGGTGCGGTACTCCTTCAATTTTTAAACAATCGAAAAAAGATATGTTTTTTTTTTCAAAAATTTGCAGCCTGAAAAGGTGATGAGATGGAGATTTGGTGTCATAGAGAATTCATGTGAAATTGAAGAGTTCAAAATGATGGTGTACTCAAAATTCCGAAAAAAACGTATTTTTCCACGAAAAACATACAAAAAAAAGTTTTAAAACTGTACCATTTTTCGTTATTGAACGTTATTTTTTTGAATAATGTTTTAAACTTTGTAAAATAAATCATCCTTTTATTGTCACCCCGGTTTACGGTACCTTTAACTTTGCCGAATAAATCAAATTATGGACAGCTGCCAAAATTGTATGGAGCCTTGTATGGGCGAACCAATGATACAAAATGCCATTTTTTGGTATTAAGAAAGGCTGTGCCGGCTATACACGAAAGCGGTCGATTCCGGAGAGAATTATTCGACTTCATTACTATGTTTTATCCATTTTGACTGATTTTCAAATACTTTGAATTCAGTGGATTCTCTGTGTGTTGAAATTGAAGGGACTGTAAAGAAAAAAGGTATCGGTTATAGAACGAAATAAGTTAAGTATACTGTTTGAAAGTACTCAAGAATCTATCGAAAACAAAAGGTTTATCGTGAAATTAGTCTTCGATATCTGGAGAGTCGACTGTATTTCCTTAATTGTGGTGATACGTGAAATAATCGTTGGATCTAATAAACTTTTCAAAATTTTCTAAAGTTTTTAACAACTCTTGCTGAATCAGTTTTGCGTAATCATTTTGGGATACAGACAAAACTTCTGCGTAGTACTTTCCTTAGAAACAAACAAAATCCAGTCCAGGCATCCTAGTCTTCACGCCGACACATTACTTAATCCGGTTGTTGTTCCAGCTCCACTCCGGGAAGGGTCCACCTTTCAACCGGTAGGTTCCTACAGTAACGGGCGGGACCATGCTCAACTCAACTCAAGAACCCCAACATCCATAATTCTTTAAAAACAACTTGCTTTACCGAGCTTTCACCTGCGAGCTTTTGCGAGTCGTCCTTTCCCTTTGTTGGCCTGCCAGTAGAGGCTTTGCAGCTCTCCGGTTGGCTGGCCGGTGTCACATTCCGTCTCATAAATCCAGCCCAGTCCGAGGGAACGACCCTCTGGCAACATGAGGAACAGAACTGCACGGTGGAAAAAATTGTGATTTTTAGAAATTGATGGAAACAAAGTAATGTTAATCTCAGGATGAAATTTGAAGTCTTTCTAAAGAAAATGTAAACTTTTTCAACATACTTTAAGGTTTTTAACAGTGCCCAGCTTGCCCTCGGAGCTGCCCTGACTCATATTTAACGTTCCAAAACGCATTGTAAGCTTGGTCACAATAGTGTCACCCCCACCGCCACCCTCACTAACCCCGTCGTACTAACCGTTATGGGGTGTGGCTTTCTTTCATTCGTTCTCCTCATTTATCCTTGTTGAGAAGCAAGGATAACAACGACAATGTGAGTGTGTGTGTGAGGGTAAAAGTGGAACAACAGAGAGGAAAAAATCTTTACGGTACATATAATTCAACTTCCAACAATGGGCACCATTCACACTTTGGGAGGTTTTAGCACCTTTTTAGAAAATCTCGCCCTCTTTTTCTCGTTCTCTGGCCAAAGCCTCGCGAGGATGATGGTGGTATTTTTTGTGAAATGAGAATCCATTCCAGAGGTGCTGGGATCGAGCATTGTGTATTGTTAAATATGCATTTTGTTAAAACCACCAGACACATAACTTTGGGAGAATATTTCTAGGGTTTCGCCACACTTATTGTTTGCTTTCGAAATGAAGGGATTCTGTTTAGTGGTTGCAAACTTAACTCAAAACTCATCACAATATTTTTTTAAGTTCTTGCAACCATCTTAAGAATTGACTCAAAAAACATCAGAAAGAGTTTGATATTTTAAACATTACCTATATGAGGGTTGAACTCATTTCGCAGAAGTAAATCTCAAAACCATAACTCAACCCTTCATTTTCTTCGCTCCGCAAAACAACTTCTCCCAGGAACTTACAATAATTAGTCAAACTACTGGAGCACCATCATCATCATCATATCTGACACTATGCTGTGCTTGCGGTTCTCCCCCTCGCCGCCCCCCTGCTTCCACCACAAACAGAGTTTGTTCCTTCATCAAAAGCCAGCATAAATTACCATGTAAATTACGTGCGTCGAAATTAAACAGAACTCGTTTCACCCTCGTTCTCATATCTCAGCCGTGAAACCAGGCGAAAAATTTGTCCCACCGAAATTTGTTATCTCTCCCTCGGAAAACTTTCACACAGCCTCCCCCTCGCCATCCCCTAGTTACGCCACCCTCCTCTTCACGACTCGCATAACTATTACCATAGTTGGTGCCTTAATTTTACATACACGCAACGTACGAGATGGGGCGCACCCGAGTCCTAAAAGAAGCTGGAGGTTTCCCAAAAAAGACTTGGGTGAAAAACGCACCTCACACGACCCTGGCGACACTTGGCGGATGTTGCTGCTGCGGTTGGGGGCAGCGACGCGGAAAGTGATATGACCCTTTGGGTGGTGCCATTACTGCGAAACGTGCTGGGTAGGGATGCGTAGAATGTAACTTGAAATTGCTGAAATTTACTTCCACAACACAAAAACAAGCTGCAATTGAGCGAAATTCTACGAAATCGATCTATTTTCTTGAATTTTAATTTTTGTTTTTGTTTTTAATTTTCCATACAAATTTGGCAGCTGTCCATACAAAAATGATACATAAAAATTCACAAATCTGTATCTTTTGATGGAATTTTTTGAACGATTTGGTGTCATCGGTAAAGTTGTAGGTATGGATAAGGACTACACTGAAAAAAAAGATACACGGTAATTTTTTTTTATGGTTATTAATTTAACTTTTTGTCACTAAAACTTGATTCACAAAAAAATCACTATCTTCATTTTTTTATTCGTTTTAGAGGACATCAAATGCCAACTTTTCAGATATTACCAGAATGTGCAAACATTTTTTGACCGAGTTATGAATTTTAGAATCCATACTGATTTTTTCAGAAATCGAAATATTAGTTACCTAAATTTTGTAACCTAATTTTTCGATGTAAAATTAAATTTGCAATCAAAAAGTACTGTAGTGAAATTTTGATAAAGTGCACCGTTTTTAAGTTATAGACATTTTAAGGTAACATTTTTGAAAATAGTCGCAGTTTTTTCATTTTGCCTTCCTCACTGAGGTAAGGCTATAATCCTGCTCTAAAATTGAACTTTTTATTTAAAGCTCGAAAACCCACCTTGATGTATACATATCGACTCAGAATCGAAAACTGAACAAATGTCTGTGTGTATGTGTGTGTGTATGTGTGTGTGTATGTGTGTGTGTATGTGTGTGTGTATGTGTGTGTGTATGTGTGTGTGTATGTGACCAATAATGTCACTCAGTTTTCTCAGCACTGGCTGAACCGATTTTGACCAAACCAGTCGCATTCGACTTGGTTTAGGGTCCCATACGGTGCTATTGAATTGTTTGAAGTTTTGATAAGTAGTTCAAAAGTTATGTATAAAAATGTGTTTTCGCATATTTTCGGAAGATGAATAAATAGCAGTAAACTGAACCAAACATCATCATGCTAAACATCGTTATTTAGGTAATTGAAAGACCTTTCCAACGAGTCCACATCATTGAAGATCTGGCAACCCTGTCTTGAGTTATAACCACTTAAGTGATATTTATGTACTTTTTTGTAGCCGGATCTCACTTAAATGTATGTAAACAATGTCCGGATCCATCATCCGACCCATCGTTGATTAGGTAATCGAAAGACCTTTCCAATGAATCTACAACATTGAAGATCTGGCAACCCTGTCTCGAGTTATAACCACTTAAGTGATATTTATGTACTTTTTTGTAGCCGGATCTCATTTAAATGTATGTAAACAATGTCCGGATCCATCATCCGACCCATCGTTGCTTAGGTAATCGAAAGACCTTTCCAACGAGTCCACAACATTGAAGATCTGGCAACCCTGTCTCGAGTTCTGACCACTTAAGTGATATTTATGTACTTTTTTGAAGCCGGATCTCACTTAAATGTATGTAAACGATGTCCGGATCCATCATCCGACCCATCGTTGGTTAGGTAATCGAAAGACCTTTTCAACGAGTCCAAAACATTGAAGATCTGGCAACCCTGTCTCGAGTTATGACCACTTTAGTGATATTTATGTACTTTTTTGAAGCCGGATCTCACTTAAATGTATGTAAACAATGTCCGGATCCATCATCCGACCCATCGTTGCTTAGGTAATCGAAAGACCTTTCCAACGAGTCCACAACATTGAAGATCTGGCAACCCTGTCTCGAGTTCTGACCACTTAAGTGATATTATGTACTTTTTTGTAGCCGGATCTCACTTAAATGTATGTAAACAATGTTCGGATCCATCATCCGACCCATCGTTGGTAAGGTAATCGAAAGACCTTTCCAACGAGTCTAAAACATTGATGATCTGGCAACCCTGTCTCGAGTTCTGACCACTTTAGTGATATTTATGTACCTTTTTTGTAGCCGGATCTCACTTAAATGTATGTAAACAATGTCCGGATCCATCATCCGACCCATCGTTGCTTAGGTAATCGAAAGACCTTTCCAACGAGTCCACAACATTGAAGATCTGGCAACCCTGTCTCGAGTTCTGACCACTTAAGTGATATTATGTACTTTTTTTGTAGCCGGATCTCACTTAAATGTATGTAAATAATGTTCGGATCCATCATCCGACCCATCGTTGGTTAGATAATCGAAAAACCTATCCAACGAGTCTCAAACATTGAAGATCTGGCAACCCTGTCTCGAGTTCTGACCACTTAAATGATATTTATGTACCTTTTTTGTAGCCGGATCTCACTTAAATGTATGTAAACAATGTCCGGATCCATCATCCGACCCATCGTTGGTTAGGTAATCGAAAGACCTTTCCAACGAGTTCAAAACATTGACGATCTGGCAACCCTGTATCAAGCTATGACCACTTATGATGCCACTTATGAGCCCTTGAGTGATATGTGTGTTTTTTTGGACCAAATTTGTGTCCAAACACATCATTTCACATATCACCCATTGTTGGAAAAGAGTGAGGAAGGCACCAACCACATAGGTGGATTAAGTTAGTTTTTTTAAATTAGTGCACATGTTTGCCCACTTTTGAAAAAAATATTTTTGGAAAGCTTCTCTATGTTTGGATTTTTTAAACTACGTTGATACGACCTTTAGTTGCTGAGATATTGCCATGCAAAGGTTTAACAACAAGAAAATTAATGTTTTCTATGTCTCAACCAAACAACCCACCATTTTCTAACGTCGATATCTCAGCAACTAATGGTCCGATATACAATGTTAAAATATGAAACATTCGTGAAATTTTCCGATCTTTTCACAAACAATATTTTCAAAATTTTCAAATCAAAACTAACATTTCAAAAGTGTAAAACATTCAATATTACGCCTTTTTGTCTTTCTTACTAAAGAAAGGTATAGGTTTTACTTTACCCGAGCAGGGGTAAATAACACGGGAATACCAAATTTTGGTATTACTTGAGCAAATAACAGCGACCAAAATGTGCCCTTGGTTGCCCAGTAATAGATGGTAAAATACCATGAAATCATACCAAAGTCTTGTATGTGGAAGGGCACAACAATACCAAACCATGTTATTCCAAGGGTAAAATAATACCTCAACATTTTTTTTTTTTTTTTTGTTGGGTTTAGAACCACTGCGACCATTGAGTTGATCTATTGCGGTATACCCATTTTGTTATCGCAAATTTCAGGATGACACGTTACCATTTAGGGTTACGGTCATTGGCTGACACTGCGATGTACCCCAGTTTGGCAAGATTTCTAGGATGAAATCAACTACTGTGCCGGGGTTTTCTAGCCAGACATCATTTGGACTTATTATGCCCTTATTGATGATCCGTCTTCTTTTTGCAGAAACAGCGCTGCATTCGCAAATCAAATGTTTTGATGTTTCAGTCTCACAGTTACAAATCCGACAGACCTCAACATAAAACCATTTCCATACCAAGTTGAGGTCTTCTGGATTTTTGAACATTGCTTGAATACCAAAACTTGGTATTGCCATGGTTTTAATTTTAGGTATTCCCGCGCCTTTGGAAAATCATATTTTGGTATTCCTGTGGTCTTCCACGTACATGATTTTGGTATGATTTGATGGTATTTTACCATCTATTACTGGGCAACCAAGATCACATTTTGGTCGCTGATATTTGCACAAGTAATACCAAAATTTGGTATTTTCATACCATTTTTAGTGCAGCAGTAGCAGTTAGTGGAAAAACGGAAATGATCCATATGCAACAGCCAAATCTACTCACCTGATGATTCCATGTTGTTCTTAGTGATATTCTTCACCATACCGAATGCATTTGTCATTGATGAACGGCCTGTGCATGAAGTTCTTGAAGATTCTGAAAATAACAAGATTGAAAAATAAGTGTAATTAAAATAAAACTGGATTGAAATTCACCAAAATTCAATAATCTATCGATTGACTCGTTTTTCAAAGTATTTGGTTTTTTTCGAGTCATTTTAGCGCAAAATTTATTATCTTGTCCAAATTGGTAAATAATAATCCCATAGTTTCAGAGAAAATTGATGAAACCTTTCAATACCAAAATAATACCAAAATGTGCCATCCTGACTTAGAAAATTTTCCACAATTACAAGTCATTTCTGTAGGGGGTATATCAAAAATGTTTAAAATCAAGTTTGAAATTTTCGATTTTCAATGAAAGCATTCGCTTTGAGACATCATTTTAGTGCAAAATTAATTATTTTGTCAAAATTGGTCAAAATTTTCCCATAGTTTCAGAGAAATTTGATAAAACACTTTAATACCAAAATAATACCAAAATGTGCCATCCTGACTTAGAAAATTTTCCACAATTTCAAGTCATTTCTGTAGGGGGTATATCAAAAATGTTTAAAATCAAATTCGAAATTTCCGGTTTTCAATGAAAGCATTCGCTTTGAGACATCATTTTAGTGCAAAATTAATTATTTTGTCAAAATTGGTCAAAATTTTCCCATAGTTTCAGAGAAATTTGATAAAACACTTTAATACCAAAATAATATCAAAATGTGCCATCCTGACTTAGAAAATTTTCCACAATTTCAAGTCATTTCTGTAGGGGGTATATCAAAAATGTTTAAAATCAAGTTCGAAATTTCCGGTTTTCAATGAAAGCATTCGCTTTGAGACATCATTTTAGTGCAAAATTAATTATTTTGTCAAAATTGGTCAAAATTTTCCCATAGTTTCAGAGGAATTTGATAAAACACTGTAATACCAAAAGAATACCAATATGTGGTGTTCGACCATTGACAAATTCTGCAATTTTGCAATATCAAAACAATACCTTTAATTGGTATGATAGCACATTTTGCTCTTGCATAATCCTTAAGACAAATTTTAAAGGGTCCAGGAATACCAAAATTTGGTATTGATACCGGAGAAAGGTATTATTACGCATTTCCCTTGTTATTTACCCATGCTCGGGTAAGGCTGGACGTCATTTTCATCTTCATAAATAAGACGATACAGCAGAAATTTAAATCGGAAAAATCGCTAAAAAATCACACTGCATCGATTTTTGACGCTCTATCGATTTATCTTGACAGAACTCGTCTATCTCCAACCCTCGAATTTTGAGAAAATAAATTCCGTGTAGGTCGAGTGATGTTCGTATGTGGTAAAATTTCGCCAAATTTTGTGTCTCGTCGTTCTCAGCTCCCCTGAATCCAATTTTGATTCTTCTGAATGCAGATGAAAGCTAGTGTGCTGAACCTGGGTGAGTTGCCGCTCAAATTTCGAAATATCCATCTGTTTTTGGATGTGGACAGACTTTTCAATAAAACACACAGTTTTGAAATGAAAATATGGTCAAAATTTTGTATTTTCATATCTTTTATTTGTCTCAAAAATTGCATTTTTCGAGCTCTTCAACCTCCCAAATTTTCATTCAGATTCATAATATGGTTCTGGAGTTAGAGCCGTTTGATTAACCTACCATAAGAAAAAAAATCCCTAAAATAAGGTAAAAGCCTACCTGGTGACCTTCGCTAACATTTTTCGTTTCTAATTTTATCCGAAATTTCTTCCTACATTCATAGTATAGACCATAAGTGAGCATCTGAAACAAATTTGACTTCGATCGGCTACCCCGAACAATTTTTAGAACGATTTACTTTTTGCCTTTCTTACTAAAGAAAGGTATTGGTTTTACTTTACAGTATGTAAAAAAAGTATTTACACCCCTTGGGCACTATGCACATTTTGTGATGAAACATGTAAAAAATTTAAAGTTTGACAGGAACCTAGTACTACGTTTTGTTCAGAAACTCATGCCAAACATTTTACTACAAAAAGCTCATGAAAAGATGATTTCTATAAAAAGTTATATAACAAATACTTTTACGAAAATAAAAAAGGTGCAAAAAAAGTATGTACACCTTTCGAAAAATTAACATAAATAATGTTATTTGTTGACAAATCACCATACATCCAGTCTCCCAACTCCAAATAGGCATCCTTGACTGATTAAAAAAAGAATTTGGATTGAATATAAAGTTTACTAACTACTTAGTATAAAAGTTTATATAACTCTGGAAATTCTATATAAAACTTATCTAAACTTAATTTTGCAAACTTTTAATTCAACTAAATGTCAATATATTACCATATAATTGCTAAATAGACATTTTGGAGTGGGTATAACACCGTTTTGGGGGTATTTGTATCGATAGAATAGATTTTTCGTTGAAATTTCGTACCAACCCGGAATTACGTCGTAGGAAAATCCGCCGGCATCCGAAACGGTCCACGATTCACAAGTCAACCTATGTGGAATCGGAAAGGGCATAAAATTTCCGATCTTTTGATACCCATACATCTAGGTTTTCTTTAAAACCTACGTTTTAAAATACCTAAGCAAAAACGTTGTTATGGTTTCGTTTGAGCAACCTGCCAAAAATGTATGGAATTTCGTAATTTTTGTTTTCGTGGATCAAACTTACTTTTTGCCCAGGTATTCAAAAACGTAGGTTTTAAAGAAAACCTAGATGTATGGGTATCAAAAGATCGGAAATTTTATGCCCTTTCCGATTCCACATAGGTTGACTTGTGAATCGTGGACCGTTTCGGATGCCGGCGGATTTTCCTACGACGTAATTCCGGGTTGGTACGAAATTTCAACGAAAAATCTATTCTATCGATACAAATACCCCCAAAACGGTGTTATACCCGCTCCAAAATGTCTATTTAGCAATTATATGGTAATATATTGACATTTAGTTGAATTAAAAGTTTGCAAAATTAAGTTTAGATAAGTTTTATATAGAATTTCCAGAGTTATATAAACTTTTATACTAAGTAGTTAGTAAACTTTATATTCAATCCAAATTCTTTTTTTAATCAGTCAAGGATGCCTATTTGGAGTTGGGAGTCTGGATGTATGGTGATTTGTCAACAAATAACATTATTTATGTTAATTTTTCGAAAGGTGTACATACTTTTTTTGCACCTTTTTTATTTTCGTAATAGTATTTGTTATATAACTTTTTATAGAAATCATCTTTTCATGAGCTTTTTGTAGCAAAATGTTTGGCATGAGTTTCTGAACAAAACGTAGTACTAGGTTCCTGTCAAACTTTAAATTTTTTACATGTTTCATCACAAAATGTGCATAGTGCCCAAGGGGTGTAAATACTTTTTTTACATACTGTATGGCTGGACGTCATTTTCATCTTCATAAATAAGACGGTACATCAGGAATTTAAATCGGAAAATCACCAAAAAATCACACTGCATCCATTTTGGACGCTTCGTCGCCAAGATGTCAAGTTGAGCTTCGAATACTGGCGCTAGAATGCTGGCGCATATATGTTTTGGTTCGACTTATACTCGTTTGTAGTAGCTTGTCTACCGATGTTTCCTTCAACATGTAAGATATCGCAGCTTTTCGGTTTCTTTTGCTCTGTCCGTTTTTGCATAACTGTCCAATGTTTTTGCAAAAACTTTTTTGATATAAGACATTCATCCGGGTACAAACAATTTGTTTCCCGTGTGCTCCTAAAATCGCCTTTTAGTAGGCTTCATTTTGTCGTGATTTCGTAAGTTTATTTAACAGAGTTCATTGGATTCCAATAGGAGCTTTCTAAGCTTCTGAGCTTTATATCGTTTTCAAAGTTTTCAATGTTCGCAACGCCAATGGCTACCTAAGGTTCTCGAGGTTGAGTGTGTAGTGGTTCGGTTGTAAAAATAGCTATCTCTTACTCTCTCACTTTCTCAGATCCTGAATGGCAAGCTTCCCACTGTGCGGTTAACTCGGTTTTGCTTTACGCCTGCTTTGTTCGGTTTTTGGGCTCGTACCAAAACTAGAAAACCAAAACCGCAGTGTGCGTCGTCACTGGCGCATGGGAAGCTTGCTATGCTCGCGTTTGTCATAAACGCTTGTTTGATTAATAATTTGTACGATTAAAAATATTCCTTTGGTGAAAAATGCGTTTTCAATTCCTTTTGGAAAACACATCATTAATAATACCTTGCTTTCATCATAAGATTTGTTGTATCAAGTCGATGTTATGAATTGAAAGAAGTTGAATTCTTTAGTAAGAAAGGCTCTATCTCACCCCTGGTGGGATTAAATCGGGTTTTGATTTCAAATTTGATTTTACTTCGAAATATTTTGAAAAAATCAGTATTGGTTTAAAAATTCATAACTCGGTCAAAGATTGTTTGCACAACCTGGAAATTTTTGAAAAGTTGCCATTTGATGTCCCCTCAGGGTTGCGAATGAGCGAGCGCTCACGGAAGGCTTGCTCGCTCCAGCTGGAGCGTGAGTTTTTATCAGGTAGCTCGTGCTCGCTCACGCTCACCGGAGCGTTTTGCGCTCACGTGAGCTGGTGAGCCAAAGTAGGTAGTTGTTTTTTTTCTGTTGAAGCATCTGTCTGTTTGAAACGAAGTTTCTAGAACTATCTCAGCACAGGCAGCAAAAACAAACAAGAAAGTGGTCGAACAAACAAAAGTAGGCAATGAAATGGATTTGATCAGCGAACCGAAATTTACGTTCTATTTAAAATCTAGACATTTTTCGAACAAGGAACAAAAAACTAAATTCATAATGTAAACATTCATTGACGTGAAGAGATGCACTGTTTGTTCACAAATCAAATCCATATTAGACCATATAGACCATATTATTTGTTGTTATGTACAAAAATATTGACAATTTATGTATATTTTATTTATTTTTAAATAATCTTTTAAACAGTTACAATCATCCTTGTTCAAAAAATCATATATAACTTGTAATTGAATATTTTCAGAGGTTTGGTTGCGAAAGTGTTGAATAAAATCCACTTGTTGGAAGAAGAGCCAACCTTTTCGTGGTGAAAAATATTGACAATTTATTTGATTTGAGTCAAAAGGGTTATTTCAACCCTTAGGAATTTTGAGGCATATATTTAAAATAGAACTTTTTCAAAAATGTTACCCTATTTTCTAAAATGTTTGCCAAATAAAGACTAACCTTATAAAAATGATTAGCCAATTCTAATCACTGAATCACTGAAAGATTTAATAAACGGAATAACTTTTTTTTAATGGTAGCTCATTCTGACCCGCAATCTGGAAATGTAGTCAAAACACTGATTAGGTACATAAAAACAGTTTAATGTTATATTTTAATCAAACAAGCATTTAACCTTGAATCGAGCTTACCGAAGCATAAATCCTCTTGAATCAATTAATTGTTTTGTAAGTTTTTTTTTAAGGTAAACAGGCCCTTTTATTTAGGCGTCTATACCCCTCCGCCCCTCTCTGCTACAATAAGGCCTTTGAATTCTAAAATATTTATACATTCGACTGTATGTCTAAAAAATTATTTGACCCCTGCGAATCCAACCTTTTATTTAAAAACATGATTGATGAAATTAAGCTATTCCAATTCATATATCATAAAATTTGTTGACAAAGTCATATTTCCACAGCCCTACTGCACCTGACGCAAAAAATCCATCTAGAATTGAAAAAAAAACTTTCTCAAAAACGTTAAATGATTAGCGACACGTCCAAAATGAGCGCTCCGTGAGCGAAATATGAGCGCGAGCGCGAGCGTGGAGCAAACGTGAGCTGAAAAAATCGGAGCAAACGTGAGCGCGGGCAAACGTGAGCTAGCTCGCGCAGCGCTCCTCCTCACGAATGAGCGAAAAGTGAGCGCTCACGAGCGCGTGAGAGCGTGAGGAACGCAACACTGGCTAAAACATATCAAAAAATAAAAAAATAAAATAGTGTTTTTTGCAAATCATGTTCAACTTCAACACCCAAAAAGCTTAATCTGAGAATTTGGTTTATTGTACCTTTTCAAAAAAAAAATCCAGAGATATTTCCCATGACTTCACTGAAATAGTAAATACACATTTTAATTATTTCGAATTTTCATAAAAAAAAACGTTAAATTACGCAAGTAATTATTTGTTGAAAAAAAACCATTGAGAATTTTTTTAAGATGACAATAGCAATGGCACAAATTGGTCAAAATTCTTCTAGCAGTGATGCCAATTTTATGAAAAAAAAATACGTTACTTTATCCACCTTAAGGTGGTTGGTGCCTTCCTCGCATTCATGTTGTATTTTAGGTGGTATTTACAAATTAATTTAAGAGTTTTTTTTAATTTTTTTTTAATTTTTTTTTTATTATTGATTTTACTTGAACAGCAATTTTAAATTCTTTTTTTTACCAACTCTTCAAAATAAAGGTGAAAAGTCTCATGAGTTATATATTTCAGTAAAAAGATCGTTTAAATCTTTGTCGAGACAAAATGATGCAGCAACATAATTATTACAGATTTTTTCCAGAAGAGACGCAGACACTGCTTAAGCGATGTAGCAACCGGGTGATACGCATGCAAGGGGGTGTGGCTGCCAATCCCTCGCGTGGTCAAAAAGTCAAAAAAGCAAAAAGACCCAGCCTTTGAGGTTATGCAAAAATCACCCTTTTTTGCAGCTACAAAAAAACTTTTTCTTGGCATAACTTGGTACTTCACTAAACAGAATATAATTTAATAGGATCTTAGGGGACCCCAAAACTAACAGAATAAGGCGGATCCGGCCAAAATCGGTACAGCCAGTTCTGAGATAATCGTGTGGAAAAAAAATCATGTCTACACACATCCCCACAGACATTTGTTCAGAATTTGATTCTGAGTCGATAGGTATACGTGAAGGTTTATCTAGGAGTCGTATTTAAGAAGTTCATTTTTCGAGTGATTTTATAGCCTTGCCTCAGTGAGGTGAGGAAGGCAATAGTTTCGATCAAACGTGAAAAGTTGAAAAATATTCAACATCGTGCACCGTTCTCAGTTTTTATTTTCACTTAATATTATATGTTTGTAAAACATTACTTGACTTTTTATAACGTAAGAATTCGTAACCAAGGTTTTTTAACAAAATAGAAACATAAAATTGCCAACTAATTTTCTTGAGGGCGCATAGTAGTGCGTCAAAAAAATGAAAAGGGATCAAAACCTTTGTTTAAAAAATGTAGGGAAAATGGGAACAAGTGGCAATATTTCAGAATTTTAGATTTGTCACTTTTTTCAAACAAAAAAAAAATACTTTAATTTTGTTCTGAGAAATCCTTTTTACAATGGCAAAAAAGACTTTAAAAATCAACAAAAAATCCTTATAACGATTTTTACAGTGTTGTCCTCATCTTTACCTACCACTTTGCCAAAGACACCAAATCGATAAAGGAATTCCTTCAAAAGGTACAGATTTTTGAATTTTCGTTTATCATTTCAGTATGCACAGTTGCCGAATTGCATGCAGACTTGTATGTGCTAACAACAGATTTATAAGAATTGTTCTATGAACTTCTCAATATGAACAAATAAAGCTCGAAGCGGTTTTTAGATTTTTTGAAAAAAATATATTCTTTTTATGAGTGGAAATCTATCATCGAAAGCTTAGGGATATGAATTTCACTAAAATTAATTTAAATTCAGGATTTTTTGTCGTTTGCGTCACATTATGTCACAAATCTCATGTTTTTTCGTGAAATGTTATTGAAATATCGTTTTGGAGAGAGCAAAATAAGAATAACCAGGATGTATACTTTACTGTTTATAACATATTAGTCAAAGTTTTATGTTTGAAACGCTGATATACTGAGAATTTTGAAAATTCTTCACTTTTTGTTTAATTAAAAGCCAAATATCTCGGCTTTGCGTTGATATTAATTAAATGTAATAAAAAGCAGGGCTGCAGAGTCGGGTCATATTTCAAGCGACTCCGACTCCAACTCCGGCTTTATGAGTTTAGCCGACTTCGACTCCGACTCCAACTCCGGCCTACCAGCTCTAGCCGACTCCCACTCCAGCTGTTCGAGTTTTGACGACTCCGACTTTGAATCCGACTTCGGGTCCCCAAAAAGATCCGACTTCACTGACTCCGGCTCCGACTCCGACTCCACAAGCTGCATGCATTAGTTTTGGTGAATGTTGACACTGAGGCTAGCTTTTGGGGTCATAGAACTTTGAAATTCCAGTTGATGCTATTGAAATTTAACACTTTAATATATCCGTGAATATTGAATATATTGAATCGATTGAAATAGACCTAGGGTTTTTTTTTCTCAAAATCAATTTTTCCCTAAGAGAACACTCAGCTATCAAAATCTAAACGTAGAAATATATACCCTCCCTGCAAAGACTTATGAATTGATCTAAGTTGAAAGGTTCTCCAAATCTCTGAATTGCAGTTGTAACATTCTGGAACAGAACTGCTAAATTCTATTAAAAACACTAATTAAATTGAATTGAATTAAATTGATTGAAATTCCATTCTAACTTCAGATCAAACCTTAACCAAATAAGCTCAAATTTTCAGGCTAGCTTCTGGGACTATACTGCTTGCTAATATCGTTGACGCAATCGAAATTGAACACTTTGGTCTTTTTTATTCATGCGTGAACCAGGCATGTGTACATTTTATTTATTTTTGAAACTTTTTATTATAGTTATCACGTTTAGTTTATTTGCTTGTTGTTGCAATTTTCAGAAATAATTAAAAAATAAACACAAATTTGATTACCATCCCACAGTTCTTGGCATCACTACCTTCTTTCACTTCCAGCCCAATTGTGACTTCTTATCTTGGGCACAGTCCCGCATGGGCTTCGCACTGTCACTCCTTTGCGTTTTGCGTCTAAAGTTACAAATTGAACGCTCTCTTTGCCTACCAGCATCCTGCCCCATCGTCATTCGTGTCTATGGATGTGTATGTATGTATGCATCGCCGGATAACTTGTTGGTGAAACAAAAACTAAACCGAAGCCGAGAAAGGACGACGACGACGTCGCGAAATTGTACCACAGACAAACAGACGGGACACTCGAGTTCGGAACCATCGTCCTTCAATAACCGAGCCAAAACGGTTATTTCAAATGCAATTTAGCTTCGGCATCCACTCACCCGGCGCTGATGGCGCTGCTGTCGTGACAGCTCGCCCGTCTTTCCTCAGTGTGTGTAATGTGTTTTTGTTGTTGTAAAGTTGAGCGTGAGCACGTGGCAGCAAATGAAAACAACAAAATATGATAGAATTCAGGAATTCTAACGGTGATCCACAATCCAGGCTTTGCGGGACAAGATTGGGGCAGTTTCGACCAGGGTAAGATGAGCGGCTGACTAGCGAGGACATACCCTTTGCCCCACTAACCCGGTAGGCCTGCCGCTGCCGAGGCTGCTGATGAGGCGTCCGCTACTGCGGAGGAAGCCAGATTCTGTGGTGAAGTCATCTCCTTCGGAGCAACCTTGGAGCAACCTGCTTATCCTTCATGGATTGCTGCTGCTGGTCGTCCTTTTGGCGATGTTGCGTCGATCGTGAGCGCCACTCAATCTTCATCCACAGTTGTTCTGTTTCGATGTACCTAAGAGTTTGCGGCAGCGTTTTTTGGAATCCTTGCGACTTTTTTCATCTCATTCGCCACTTTTTGCTGTTTAACGCAACTTAACTGCGCCGTGGACACGTTTCCCGCGGATGTTTCGAAACGAAACGCGGATGTTTTTGGGAGCAACGGGGAGGACCAGTGGTTTGGTCTCTGTCGTTGCGGTTGTGGTGCGTCGTTGCTGATGCTGCCGCATGGTTTGGCCGTCATCTTCGGCCGTCGGTGTTAATTTTTATTTTTATTTCATCGAGTACTGACGATAAGCAACAACAACATTATTTAAATCAGCTGTTGATGTTTACAATCGTTAAGGCTTGATTGTCTCACGCATACACTGACATGACACATGACAGTAATGGGTTTGTATTGGTATGTTTGGGCTGCGCTTCGGCATAAGCTCACCAGGCAGCGCTGGCGTCGCCGTGATTTGGTGGTTTGATGAAGGACGATGATTTTCAAAAAATATTTGTATGGAGAGTCACGTCTGTTTGTCTGTGATTGTACCCTCATTTTTATTCTTTTATTTTTATTTATCTTTCAAAACAGACACATCGTATCACACGCCAAGCCGAGCCTGAATAAACAATCGCGAGCGAGCATGAGTGTGTGTGTCTTGTGTTTTGTGACGCCCGCAAGCAATAGCTATAACACGAACACATGCACACGCTGATACGGTTTCATTAAGGAGTTTATCCTTTAAAGCTTTATGGCCAAGCGTAACGAGCTTTCACTCCCTCTGGCGGCACACATACACCCGCAAACACACATACGAGCGCACACACAGATCCTACCCCGTAGTTTATCATGCTGTGGTTCTGAAGAACACACACACATTGAGCACATCATCAGAATGCTGACTGGTGGAAACTTTCTTGTCGCGAAATAAGTTATAAAATTCGTGCACTTCTTCCTCAAAGGCGCGTTTCACAACTGAAATAAGGGGTAGGCGTGGCTGAATGGTTACGCTGTTCGCTTTGTAAGCGGAAGGTTCTGGGTTCGAATCCCAACTGCTCCTATCGAGAAATTATGGAAAGAAGGAATTCTGAACACTTGAATATGAACGAAAAATTCATTAGCTCGTGGCGGGGTTCGATCCCCTGTGCTTTGGGTCAGCAGACAAAAATGTTAAACACCAGACCATCGAGGTTTAGTTGACTAGAAGAAATAAGAATGCTATAAGAATCCAAGAAACTTGATGGGAATCTGAGAACCATAGAACAGACAATGCAATATTGAATGTAAAGTTGAATTCAAGAACTTACTCGACCGCATACTCGTTAGCTGAATATTGAACTTTCAACACGACCAGAATTCACCACAAAAAGCTTGGTGAACCGAATTGGAAAGCTTCCAAGATGAATCCAAGAACATACGAAGAATTAAGAACTATAAATAGATTTGACCGGCCGCATCACTTACCACGGTGAATCCTGGCTGCACACCCGTCTTACTAACACCCTCAAACCTCGTGATACTTTGTCCAAGACGCAGCCGATTTATAGCGGTCTTCATCACTCAAGTATCGGACTAAAATTCCTATCCACTTCCCCGTGTCTTACCACTGGTCGTGGCCGGCGCTGTGATTGGCTAGCATGATAGGGACATTTGAAAGTTGCGAAGTGGTGATGATTGGTTCCTACTCTTCAGCTGTGGTCCACGGAGCAATTCTTGGAGGTCCTGGTCAATAACAGAGTAGCAACTACGGGTAGACACCAATGCTATGCTGCTAAAGGCGCGTTTCACAACTGAAAGGTCGTCATTATCGTGTTATCTTGTCGCACGTGCATTTTGGGATAAATTGAGAAAAGACGCCATTTTGTGCAGCTTTTAATTTTGTTTACATTACGTGCTCTGGCTTTTTTATGCTTGGTCAATTTTTAAAGTGACCCTTAAAAATAAGGGAATCGTACCTATTTTCGTCAGCCAAATTGAATAATATTTAATACACTTTTGATCAAAATTTATATTTTGCGGCACAATTTCTCATCGCTTTGATTGCAAACACATTAGCACACAAAATGAGAGCCAAAAGTCGTCATAACAATCTATTCATTTGCGCCAAAATTTTCACATTGCTTATGATATAAAATTGCTTCCAACTACCGGCAACATGTGCTTTTGAACATGATTCAGCCACTCACTTGGGAAATAATCCCGAAACATGTAATCAATTAGCAAGCGCTATAAAAATAAACAATCTCCCTGAGTCATTTGACGTTTGACCTATTCTCGTCAAAGGCTGACTTGATTTTTCAGTCTCGAAAATATTTTTACCGGAAAGGTCGTCGAATTTGTCATAAGTTTGCCTTTGACAGCTTTTTAATTTGATTCGTTTCAATATTTGCGTAAGCTTATTTAGTATATAAACATATACAGTAATTTTAAAATTGCAAAATACAAAAATATTTAAATAACTTACGTCCTTCTCAAATGTTATTTTCGAGTACAATTGGATCCTTATACACAAAAATGGCCTGTCTAAAAAGTTTTATTGAAATCGGAAAGGGTTGGGAACAAAAGTACTAGAAAAAATCCTGATTTGAGCTGGAATTGCTCGTGTACAAATGACAGCACATAGCAGCCACCACAGTACGCTGAAAGAAAAATGAACTCGACCGATAATAGAAATTTTGTGAACTCCAGTGCATTCTTGTCCGACCAGAATACAAGTGGGAAATATTTTTGGAAAATGCTTGTAACAGTAATACGAATAACTTTTAGTAAAAGTAAAATTCAACAGAAATGTTCATAAAAGGCTGCTCTACTGGTTGGTGTACTCGGTTTTGATAAACTTCAAGGAACACCCCGGATTATCGAGCATTATTTAGACATTACATCTTAGAGTTATGGGAATGGGTATGCTTCCCCTTCAATAAGATACACTAAAACCCCCGTTTACGCGCAGGCGTTACGCTTTTTGTTTGGTTGATTTCTCGAAAACAGTGTGATGCTTTTACATTCTTTTGAAAGCAATTTGTAGATCTGCACAAGACGTATAAATCGCTTCAAAAAGTTTGCAAAAATATTGCGTCGTTCCAGAGAAATTGACGAAATACAAAGCGTAACGCCTGAGCGTAAACCGGGGTTTTAGTGTAGCTAGTTAAAGTTGAAGTGCTGACAAGGAGGTTTTCATATCGATTTTTTTTATCATATTATTTCATTGATTTCATATTGGTTGAACATTTCTTTTCAAATTTTCATACTTTTCTTTAAATTATTTTCTGATATTCAGTGTAATTAATATTTTTTAATAAATTTATAATGAATGAAATGACAATAAAGATTTTGACAAAGAACTTTGTCTTAAGGGCTCTATTCTGGTGAGGTGTCAATCCAGAAAACCGAAAAATGTCGCGCGTTACGAAAATGTTGCATGCTTGGTACTGGGGAAGAGGTCTGCGACGCAACAAGGCACTGTTGCGTGGAATTTTCCACACAGTTGAAACAAAAAGCGAATGATGAGGTTTGGGATAACCGGCACAAAAAGGCGGGGCATCCGTCACCATTTCGAGCCAATATAAACCCCGCTCGATCAGCCCAAGAAAATCATTCTATCGCTGGACGCCGAGAAGTGAACAACAACCTGGACCTGGAAGCAGATGGCCTGGAGGCCCAGAAGCAGTTGGCCGAAAAGCAGCTGGCCTGGAGCAAGGAGCAGCCCAAGCGGAGGCAGGCCAGCCGGAATATTCTGGCCACAAGACACGGAGTGGCCAGAACCCTCAGGGGTGTTCCGATGGAAGGCCATACGAGACGGGACAATATGGGTATCAAACTTCTTGGATTTTGATACTGGTGATGAAAATGACCATTTTGACAGTGTTGGCCACAACCTGGAGTGGCCGGTGCCCTCAGGGAATTTCTCCCGGGAGGACATTTACCGAACCATACGATTTTGGGCAATATTGGTATCAAAATTCATGTTTTTCAATACTGGTAATGAAAATTACCATTTTGACAGTGTTGGCCACAACCTGGAGTGGCCGGTGCCCTCAGGGAGGTTCTCCCGGGAGGACATTAACAGAACCATACGATTTTGGGCAATATGGGTATCAAACTTCTTGGTTTTCAATACTGGTAATGAAAATGGCCATTTTGACAGTATTGGCCACAACCTGGAGTGGCCGGTGCCCTCAGGGAGGTTCTCCCGGGAGGACATTTACCGAACCATACGATGTTGGGCAATATTGGTATCAAAATTCATGTTTTTCAATACTGGTAATGAAAATGACCATTTTGACAGTATTGGCCACAATCTGGAGTGGCCGGTTCCCTCAGGGAGGTTCTCCCGGGAGGACATTTACCGAACCATATGATTTTGAGCAATTGTTCAAGGCTCAACTGCGATCGTTGACGATGACGATGGAATGAAAATCGTTGGATTTTTTGCGTGGGTCAAAGCACGCGCTTGCTTGTTCAAGGCCAACTGCGATCGATTGACCGTGGACACTTGCAAGCGAAAATTTTTAATATTCGTTAAATTTTTTTAAAACGAAAATTTTGGAGGAAATATTTAAATTAATTTAAACGCCAAGCGTCAAAAGCTTTAAAATTGCACCAAAAGCAATGCATGAATCATTTGAAACCATAACTCTTTCGTGAATTTTTCGTTGGCGCTGAAAAGCGCCATTTTGTTAAATTGCAGCAGAAGTTGATTCTTGTGGCCATCTTCTCGAGCGTCCATCCAAGTAGGCCTTGTTTTTCTCCTTCGACGTCGTTTTGGCAGCAATTTCACGCACACGCTGGCGTGTTTCTTCTTCTCGGAGCTCGCTCTTGATTTCCTCCAGTCGTTGATTTTTTTTCCGCTGCTGCTGCTGCTGCTGCTACGACGTTGTCGGTTCGAACGAAAACGATGGAATGAAAATCGTTGGCAAAAATGCTGCCTTCACGACTCCACGGCAAAACAAAACAGCCAATCAGAGAGCGGAAAGATTTTTTGCGTGGGTCAAAGCACGCGCTTGCTTGTTCAAGGCCAACTGCGATCGATTGACCGTGGACACTTGCAAGCGAAAATTGTTAATATTCGTTAATTTTTTTTAAATGAAAATTTTGGGGGAAATATTTAAATTAATTTAAACGCCAAGCGTCAAAAGCTTTAAAAATGCACAAAAAGCAGTGCATGAATCATTTGAAACCATAACTCTTTCGTGAATTTTTCGTTGGCGCTGAAAAGCGCCATTTTGTTAAATTGCAGCAGAAGTTGATTTTTGTGGCCATCTTCTCGAGCGTCCATCCAAGTAGGCCTTGTTTTTCTCCTTCGACGTCGTTTTGGCAGCAATTTCACGCACACGCTGGCGTGTTTCTTCTTCTCGGAGCTCGCTCTTGATTTCCTCCAGTCGTTGATTTTTTTTCCGCTGCTGCTGCTGCTGCTGCTACGATGTTGTCGGTTCGAACGATGACGATGGAATGAAAATCGTTGGCAAAAATGCTGCCTTCACGACTCCACGGCAAAACAAAACAGCCAATCAGAGAGCGGAAAGATTTTTTGCGTGGGTCAAAGCACGCGCTTGCTTGTTCAAGGCCAACTGCGATCGATTGACCGTGGACACTTGCAAGCGAAAATTGTTAATATTCGTTAATTTTTTTTAAAATGAAAATTTTGGAGGAAAGATTTTTTGCGTGGGTCAAAGCACGCGCTTGCTTGTTCAAGGCCAACTGCGATCGATTGACCGTTGACACTTGCAAGCGAAAATTGTTAATATTCGTTAATTTTTTTTAAAATGAAAATTTTGGGGGAAATATTTAAATTAATTTAAACGCCAAGCGTCAAAAGCTTTAAAAATGCACAAAAAGCAGTGCATGAATCATTTGAAACCATAACTCTTTCGTGAATTTTTCGTTGGCGCTGAAAAGCGCCATTTTGTTAAATTGCAGCAGAAGTTGATTTTTGTGGCCATCTTCTCGAGCGTCCATCCAAGTAGGCCTTGTTTTTCTCCTTCGACGTCGTTTTGGCAGCAATTTCACGCACACGCTGGCGTGTTTCTTCTTCTCGGAGCTCGCTCTTGATTTCCTCCAGTCGTTGATTTTTTTTCCGCTGCTGCTGCTGCTGCTGCTACGATGTTGTCGGTTCGAACGATGACGATGGAATGAAAATCGTTGGCAAAAATGCTGCCTTCACGACTCCACGGCAAAACAAAACAGCCAATCAGAGAGCGGAAAGATTTTTTGCGTGGGTCAAAGCACGCGCTTGCTTGTTCAAGGCCAACTGCGATCGATTGACCGTGGACACTTGCAAGCGAAAATTGTTAATATTCGTTATTTTTTTTTTAAATGAAAATTTTGGAGGAAAGATTTTTTGCGTGGGTCAAAGCACGCGCTTGCTTGTTCAAGGCCAACTGCGATCGATTGACCGTGGACACTTGCAAGCGAAAATTGTTAGTATTCGTTATTTTTTTTTAAATGAAAATTTTGGAGGAAAGATTTTTTGCGTGTGTCAAAGCACGCGCTTGCTTGTTCAAGGCCAACTGCGATCGATTGACCGTGGACACTTGCAAGCGAAAATTTTTAATATTCGTTAAATTTTTTTAAAACGAAAATTTTGGAGGAAATATTTAAATTAATTTAAACGCCAAGCGTCAAAAGCTTTAAAATTGCACCAAAAGCAATGCATGAATCATTTAAAACCATAACTCTTTCGTGAATTTTTCGTTGGCGCTGAAAAGCGCCATTTTGTTAAATTGCAGCAGAAGTTGATTCTTGTGGCCATCTTCTCGAGCGTCCATCCAAGTAGGCCTTGTTTTTCTCCTTCGACGTCGTTTTGGCAGCAATTTCACGCACACGCTGGCGTGTTTCTTCTTCTCGGAGCTCGCTCTTGATTTCCTCCAGTCGTTGATTTTTTTTCCGCTGCTGCTGCTGCTGCTGCTACGATGTTGTCGGTTCGAACGATGACGATGGAATGAAAATCGTTGGCAAAAATGCTGCCTTCACGACTCCACGGCAAAACAAAACAGCCAATCAGAGAGCGGAAAGATTTTTTGCGTGGGTCAAAGCACGCGCTTGCTTGTTCAAGGCCAACTGCGATCGATTGACCGTGGACACTTGCAAGCGAAAATTGTTAATATTCGTTATTTTTTTTTTTAAATGAAAATTTTGGAGGAAAGATTTTTTGCGTGGGTCAAAGCACGTGCTTGCTTGTTCAAGGCCAACTGCGATCGATTGACCGTTGACACTTGCAAGCGAAAATTGTTAATATTCGTTAATTTTTTTTAAAATGAAAATTTTGGGGGAAATATTTAAATTAATTTAAACGCCAAGCGTCAAAAGCTTTAAAAATGCACAAAAAGCAGTGCATGAATCATTTGAAACCATAACTCTTTCGTGAATTTTTCGTTGGCGCTGAAAAGCGCCATTTTGTTAAATTGCAGCAGAAGTTGATTTTTGTGGCCATCTTCTCGAGCGTCCATCCAAGTAGGCCTTGTTTTTCTCCTTCGACGTCGTTTTGGCAGCAATTTCACGCACACGCTGGCGTGTTTCTTCTTCTCGGAGCTCGCTCTTGATTTCCTCCAGTCGTTGATTTTTTTTTCCGCTGCTGCTGCTGCTGCTGCTACGATGTTGTCGGTTCGAACGATGACGATGGAATGAAAATCGTTGGCAAAAATGCTGCCTTCACGACTCCACGGCAAAACAAAACAGCCAATCAGAGAGCGGAAAGATTTTTTGCGTGGGTCAAAGCACGCACTTGCTTGTTCAAGGCCAACTGCGATCGATTGGCCGTGGACACTTGCAAGCGAAAATTGTTAATATTCGTTATTTTTTTTTAAATGAAAATTTTGGAGGAAAGATTTTTTGCGTGGGTCAAAGCACGCGCTTGCTTGTTCAAGGCCAACTGCGATCGATTGACCGTGGACACTTGCAAGCGAAAATTGTTAATATTCGTTATTTTTTTTTAAATGAAAATTTTGGAGGAAAGATTTTTTGCGTGGGTCAAAGCACGCGCTTGCTTGTTCAAGGCCAACTGCGATCGATTGACCGTGGACACTTGCAAGCGAAAATTGTTAGTATTCGTTATTTTTTTTTAAATGAAAATTTTGGAGGAAAGATTTTTTGCGTGGGTCAAAGCACGCGCTTGCTTGTTCAAGGCCAACTGCGATCGATTGACCGTGGACACTTGCAAGCGAAAATTGTTAATATTCGTTATTTTTTTAAAATGAAAATTTTGGGGGAAATATTTAAATTAATTTAAATGCCAAGCGTGAAAAGCTTTAAAATTGCACAAAAAGCAGTGCATGAATCATTTGAAACCATAACTCTTTCGTGAATTTTTCGTTGGCGCTGAAAAGCGCCATTTTGTTAAATTGCAGCAGAAGTTGATTCTTGTGGCCATCTTCTCGAGCGTCCATCCAAGTAGGCCTTGTTTTTCTCCTTCGACGTCGTTTTGGCAGCAATTTCACGCACACGCTGGCGTGTTTCTTCTTCTCGGAGCTCGCTCTTGATTTCCTCCAGTCGTTGTTTTTTTCCGCTGCTGCTGCTGCTGCTGCTACTGCTACGATGTTGTCGGTTCGAACGATGACGATGGAATGAAAATCGTTGGCAAAAATGCTGCCTTTTCGACTTCCCATCCCCACCAGTGCATCAAAAAGCGAATGACGTAGGAATGGGATAACCGGCGCAAAGGGGCGGGGCATCCGTCTCCATTCTAAGCCAATATAACCCCGCTCGGTCAACCCTGGGAAATCATTCTATCGTTGGACGCCGAGGAGTAAACAACAACCTGGACCTGGAAGCAGATGGCCTGGAGGCCCAGAAGCAGTTGACCGAAAAGCAGCTAGGCCAGAGCTAGGAGCAGAGCAAGCGTAGGCAGGCCAGCCAGAATAATTGAGAGTCACCGGAATATTCTGGCCACAAGACCCGGCGTGGCCAGATTCTTCAGGGGTGTTCCGATGGAGACCATACGAGACTGGACAACATGGGTATCAAACTTCTTTAATTTTGATACTGGTGATGAAAATGGCCATTTTGACAGTATTGGCCACAACCTGGAGTGGCCGGTGCCCTCAGGGAGGTTCTCCCGGTAGGACATTTACCGAACCATACGATTTTGGCCAATATTGGTATCAAATTTCATGGTTTTTGATATTGGTAATGAAAATGGCAATTTAGAAAAAGTTGGCCAAAAGCTGCAGTGGCCGGTGCCCTAAAGGAAAGTTTTCCCGGGAAGACATCTTTTGAACCAACGAGTTTTGGCAATATGGGTATCACAACTCATGGTTTACAATACTGGCCATTTCGTAAAAGGTGGCAACAATCTGGAGAGCCCGCTACCTCACGATTGTTCCGATTGGGGGACAAACATTGAATTATAGAGATATCATGGTTTTTTAATACGAAGCTTAAAGAGAAATTAAACGAAAATATAAATCCAATAATGTTTTGATTTTATCTAACGCATAATTCAACAAAATTGCTTAATTTTAAAAGCTTTTCTGCTAAGTTCTTTGTCATACTGGTCATGTGTTACATAACCACCTGCACCTTTTTTTTGAATAATTTCGGAGACAAAAAACATGGAAGTTTAGTATAAAAACTGAATAGCAGCAAAACAATAACCATTTCGTTGATATGCTCAAGTTAAAAAACAAATTATCAAACTAATTTTAAAGCCTGATTTCCAAATAAAATATTGTCTGTAAAATATAAATAAATACATCGAAACATTTTCTTCAAAAATTTTACAATTTCTTTCAAAAATTTTTAATATTGCAAATATCTTATTTTGCATCTATTTTCCAATCATTTTTCGATTTCATCAGTTATGTATAATTTGTTCGTGTGATTTGTTAAAAATATAAACGGGTGAGACACCCTATGCTAACTTGAAGTTTAAAAAATAAATAAGAAATATGAATAAAAATGAGATAGACTCGAAAAATTTATTGCATTTTTTGATATTTGTACAAATTTGAGTTCAGTTAAACATGATTTCGAAATTAGTAGTATTTTGAGTAGAAAATGTTACTTTTTTTCAATTTTTCTTAAAACTTGATTTAAATGGTTTTGATGCAAAAACAATAATATAAAACGTTATTCACGAAATGAATTCTTTGCAAATTCTAATAAATAATAAATAAATAAAACTTAGTTAAACAAACTGCTTTGAATGTTTTTCTTGCGTAACGTTATAAAATAACGTTCTTAATTGTGCGCTGCGAGGAGAAGATTACCCTCTGAAAATGCAGCGTCATCAGTGCATAATTGGCAAAGGGAGCGCGTGGTCGTTAAAAAAATATTCGGAGTGAAAAGTGATTTTTTTTTGTGTGTGCCTTTTGTTTCGCATTTTTGTCGTGAATTGTGATATAGTTTTCGATAAAAACGATCCGAGTTCGTTAGGTTTATCGCGTAACAAAATTATTTTGATTCATCAAGAACGTCGTGTGGTGCGCGAGTCTTTTTTGTGTTGAAAAGACCTTCCCATAGCTCCGTAGCTCGGAGGGCTCGACGTCAGTTGTTTGTGTGTTAAGCCTTATCTAGCTAACAGAAAGAAGATCGGAAGGCACTTGATGATTGAGTTCGTCGCGTCTATTCCGTAACAAATTCATGAACTAAATGATTATATAATTAAAAATCAGACTACGCTATCATTGCAGCATTGCGTTTAACACCTCATTTTATAAATAAATATTGTTTGGTTTTATCTTTCCACAGCCGGCTGTCTAAGATTAAACCATTTGATTAAAAATTTAACAACAGTTAAACGGGAAATGTCTCATCCCCAGCAACCGATTGTTTGCCTTGAGAATAAAATATAATACCTTTCAACAAACACTATGATTTTGGGTCGCATCATCATCTTCTATGATGAATCCTGACCAAACACCCTATCCTACTAACCAATTTTCAGGTTCCTGGCGCTTGTGGGGTGTAAGCACAGAGTAAATCAGCTGCCCTAGTAGCAACCTGCGCTAACTTACTTTCCCGTCCCTTAAAATCGAGATCTACAAACTGACATGGCGGGCGCCGTTGGTGGCCATTGACTGTTACCTATTCGCAACTGATCTTGTTCTGGAAATCATGGTGTTTTATTTTTTCAGCGCATTCATACATGCTGTTGATAAGGGAAATACCACTTGATAGTCGAAGCCTATGATCAGTAGTGCTGAAAGGATATTACGGTTCTGTTCAGCAACGGAGAAGGACAACCATGGATGGTCTCTCATGCTCTCATGCTCTCATGCTCATGCTCATGCTCAATAAAAATACCGCAAAAAGTTGGCACCTGCTTTTATTATCTATTTTATCATTACTTAGATATTTTGAAAACCAATAATGACCGAGCTGGTGTAAAATGCATTTTAAAACACTTTTACAAAGATTTTATAACCTTTTCATGTCCGTGGTCAAAATCTCAAAAGAGTTAAAATGAGTTGCAAACCAAGCAACATAATAAATGTTTCAAAAGCAATCATAACAAATTGTAATGTTTAGTCCATTAAGATTATTTTGCTATACATATTTGTACAAAATACTGTACACTCTTCCAACTCCAACTGTAACCAACTTCTCGCATGACATGTGGGTTACACATTTTGGCTCTTCCAACCCAAAAGAAAGATGAGAATCGCGATGATGATATCTTGATACGAGATGAGATGGTGACGCGGATGGTGCTGCGATATGATGACATCATGGAGCAGTTTTTCTTTGTAATTTGTATTCCTGGCAGCGTGGTTTGAGGGCGGAGGCAAGTATGAAAAATTTACTCACATTTTTCCACACCACGTGAAGTCGAAGTTGGTGGCTTTCGCATCATCAGAGTGGAAGCAATTTGTCAGTTGATGATGTTGTGGACTTTTTTCAAATTGGAATTTTTATGGATTGTTGTTTGGTTATTTAGTTGTTCGCTAAAATTTCAAGTTTGATTGAATCACTGAAATTTTTATTTGGATCTGATAAAAGTCCCCCATCCCGATAGGACCAAAATCCGTTGCACCAGAAGTCGGATTCAGGCCATGATATCCTTGAAACATTTTCGCGATAAAACCCCGCAAGACGGCTTCAAATCGCTTACTCCATCCAAAATTCCACGAAGATCAACTTGTTCTTCTTCCCTCCAACCCCCTCTGAAACGAGAATGCTTTCAGTGGAACAAATTTTATCATCAAATATTTGCGCTTCCATCGCCAACAAGTTCGTTTCGTTTTTAGTTGCGAAAAGATAGAGAAGATCTTTGTTGCAAGGGATTCAAGTACTTTCGGAACGATAAAAAAGATTATTGGAATAATTCCAGCCACGTTCCTCTCGTTTTGGCCAAGCTCTCCCGGAAGGGATAATCCCCCCGACCAAAGAGTACGGATTCCCGCGCTACAGTTTCAGCAATTTCGCAAGCAAGGATTTCCACTCAAGTCGTCATCAGTGTCGTCACTTGGGGTTCCCCCACTATGAGTTACGCGGAACGATTGGGCAAAAGTCGAAAAGTTGAGCCAAAATCCGGGCCAGATAACAACGGCCCATCCCTTCTAATCGACGTCCCAAATTATTCCCACCACCCCCACCACCAGCGGGAAGCCAAAGCAAAGCAAATCGTTTACTGGAAATGAAAATGATGATTTCCGAGGAATCCAAAGTCTTTGAGTTTCGACGACTGTTCCGGGAAAGTGGGATTACTGGAAAAGATGGATTTGCCGGTTATGATTATTTGGGAAAATTGCGCTCGCACAGTTGCCTCGAGGGGATCGGGGATTACGCGCAAAAGCAAAACTGCCCTCGGTGTGTGATTGCAAGGCCGGGGAAGTGTTTAATGTTGAGAAAACTTTGTGGGCGTTTTGCGTTAGATTGTTAGCGGAAAGAAATCATGTTTTTCAAATGAAAAATTGAAGCATGAAAAGTGTAGAAACGATACATATATATTTTTAAATTTGTTTCAACACCTTCTGGGTCATTTGAGGTCAACTGGGTTCACTTTTGGACTCGACCTTCACCAATTGGAGGGAACGTTCATCTATCGATAGTTAACAGATATCTCAAGTTTGGTGCTGATTGGACCATCCCTCTAATTTTGACGAATTTCAAAAAAAATATAATTTTTTTAATCATAACATTGGAACTATTTGAGCAAAAAACTACAGATTGCAATTTATAGAAAATTGTCCAATGAATTCGATAAAAAATAAAATATAGACCCTTAAATGCCCCCTAATATTAAATTTTAAATTTTCAAGTGCAAAAGTTAAGTTTTGACAAATTCCTTATATTTTTTTTAGTTTACGCCATCCTGTACCCCGGACAATTTCAAATAATAATCAATGTAAACTTCAAACTAAAATGAGTTATTAGCGAGTTACAGCGATTTAACTGAAAAAAGTTTGATTGTGTGCAGCGCTCTGTACTATGAATTTAAATCCGAAATAGAGCAATTCCATCTCAAATCAGGTATTTTTCTGGTACTTTTGTACCCGACCCTCTCCGATTTCAATGAAACTTTGTAGACATGTTATCCTAGGCCTATATAAGCCATTTTTGTGTATATGAAGCCAATTGTACTCGAAAATGACATTTGAGAAAAACGTAAATTATTTAGATATTTTTGTATTCTGTAATTTAAAAATGATTGTATCTCGAAGCCGTTGCATCGTACCAAAAAGTGGTCAAAGACAAACTTGTAGGAAATTGGACGAGCTTTCTGAAGAAAAAAATACACTGAAAGAAAAATAAACGCCACTTCTATGGGATTTTTCAATTTATATGTTTAAAAGTTAGTCACGATGTTTTTTCGTTCAATTTTTTTCGTGGAAATAGCCTGAAATGTTACAAAAAAACTCACGAAAAATGCTGGATGGTATGTCCCTCCAAAAAAAATACAAAAATCAATTACTAAAACTGTTTTTTTAAAGTGGTCTAAACGTCAAAATTAAAAAAAAAAGCCGATAGTAGGAATTGATTCTCCAGACAATTTTACATAAAAGTCTCCATATTGACCATTGTCCTAAGTCCAATCCTTGCGAAGTTACAGCGGTTTTAAAAATAAAAATGCTGAAAAAACTGCCTGTTTTGGTGGTTTTAGGCTTTTTCTATAAGACGGACTTGATTTTTCAGTTTCGAAAATATTTTTACCGTAAAGCTCAACCAATTTCCCATAACTTTGCCTTTGACAGCTCCAAACCAAAGAGTATTTCCCTTCTCTCTGTCCAAACGACGTCCCATACAAAGGGGTATGCCCTGTTTGTAGACTCGTTCTTAAGAGAATTTTTGTGAGTTTTCAAATTCTTTTGACATGTTCATTTCTTGAAGATTGCAAAGATTTTGAAAAATTTCCTTTAGTTTTGAGATTTTTTCGATCATGAGCCGTTCTTAATTTTGTAGTTATAGATTTTTTTTTCAAATTTTGTTAGTGTTAGTTTACTTTTTCTTTTAACAGACCTTTTGAAATTATGTATCATTTAAAAACACATTTGTGAGGATTTGTATCCTTCTGATTAAATCAATATTATTTATTTTATTTTTTGATTTGGTGATCTTTTCAATCATTAATTAAACCTTGAAGGATCAATTTTTCAACCAATATTTTTTGTGACTTTTGCTCTCTTTTTAATTGGTTTTTTTAAATTCAATATTAAACAAGATTATTGTATTTTGCTAGCGATAAAAATATGCTGTGTATAACTCATACGTTCTACAAACATTAATGCCAATATTATGCTTTTTGTACATTGATACCAATTAGTTTAAAATTGAAAAGGGAGGGGAATAATGCCTTTGAAATTTAACCAAGGGAGGAATAGATCGACAAAGGCTAAGAACCATTGCAATGCTTGGGATGGTGCAAAATCAAGTACTAGAGTGGTGCATAAAAAATTTCAGGAAAAGATGCAAACTCCAAATTGCAATGGAAAATTACTTTAAATTATTTTTTTTTATAAGAGCACAATTTTCAAATTATAGACGCTTTAAGGTAAAATAAGTTAAAAGTCATAATATCAACATTTGAATTAAAAAAAGTGTTGCACTTTACACTAGTGCAGTTGTTCTGCAACCATTAGTTAAAAAAAATAACAATAAACAAAACCTCTTTTCGCAAAAAAAAAAACCTTTTTGTGATACTGAACACTGGAATTCCCAAAAAAAATATCAAAACAAGCCCAAACACGCTGGAAATAGTAGTTTATGCAACAAGTTGCAAAAAGAGGATTTTTCAGCACGAGTCGTACATTTATCCAACGAGGTTCACCAAGTTGGATAAATACGAAGAGTGCTGAAAAAATCAAGTTTTGCAACTAGTTCCATACAACATTTTTTGCAATTCCACAAAACATACACTGAGTGAAATTTTATGTCAAATATTCATTTTTTTTTTGTCAATAAATCGTTTGAATCTAAAAAATGTTGAAAAGTGTTACTTTTCAAAATAAGTGCTGAAAAGTTCATCTTTTCAGCATTTATTTTGAAAAGTGTTGCTATTTGATTCTGTTGTTTTTGGTACAGATAAGTAGGCTATTTCGTCGTTCAAGAATGACAGGAAAAGTAAGTGGTTTCACGACGGAATTGCAAAAAAATGAATTTTTAAGTGATTTAGTCGATTAGGCTCCTGTTTCCGATAAAACTTTAATGTTTATTTTTTTTGTCTTTCAAATTTATCGTGACGTTTGGAGGGGGTGACTTATCGTCTGTTGTGTGCTATCTTGTGACAACGACCATTTAGTACTGTTCGAGAAAACCGATTTTTAATGCTTGATGGTAAATAATTTCAAAACTATTAATGATTGAGTCAAACTGTTTGAAACAATCGGTTCGTATACTATCGCTTTGCAAAAGTTCCAAGTTTCAACTTATTTGGTTACACCAGTTAAAAGATACAGCAAAATATGTAAACAAAAATCTGAAAAGCACGTGTCACAAGTGTGTTTCGAAAGTAAAATTGTACTACGTGTCACAAGTGTGCACAGAATTCCCATACAAACTAAAATAGGCTTGAATCAATAGTTTAACCGACTTTATCAGTATATTTTCGAAAACAAAAGATTGCATTGCCTGTAGAAAGTGTGTATCAACATAAATTTGTGAAAAACAAAAAAAAATTTCCACATTTTCCAACAACATGTATGACTTGTCACAAGTGTACACGATCATTTTTTGATAAATTGGTCTATTTCACATGTGTGTATTGCGATATCCGGAAAACGGATGCGAGTTCTCAAAATCGGGTTAAAGCATCTTGTAGTGTTTGTTAAGTATAGCAAAACGTCATCATTAACTCATTTTTGACCAAAATGGTCTATGTGATAAGATAGCACACAGCTGACGTTATTTCATTGAAACAACATTTTAGACAGAAAAAGTTGCATTGATTTGAATTTAAGAAATTGTTTAAGGGTGCACAGCAACCAAGGAAGTTGTTGTCTTCTTATTCCAAATTTGTAAAACTTACGGACCCAATCCTGCAAGAATCTGATTGTAAAAATAGTCAAACTTTGTTGTAAATAACTATGGAGACAGAAAATTAGGGGATGAATAAAAAATTATATCGATAGTTCGCGTAGTTTTGAAGATACTAAAATGTCTGTAACAGAAATCTGTGTGCAAAAACTATGGTTGATGTGTACCGTTAAAGCATAAAAAATCACATTGATCCAATTTCACCACCAAACCCAATGTCACTGACGGTAATGCAAGCGTCAAAGAGCAAATCAATCATTTTTCATGTTTATATTTAATATAGGGGGCATTCCAGGTCAACTGAGTACACTTTTGGACTCGACCTTCGCCGATTTGGACCAAACTTGGAGGGAATGTTCATCTATCGATAGTTAACAGAAATCCCAAGTTTGGTGCTGATTGGACCATCCCTCTATTTTTGCACCGCTCTCTTTTTGACGATTTTCTGAAGAACTTTTTTTTATTTTAATCATAACTTTGCAAATAGTTTAGCAATAGACTTTCTACAGGTTGCATTTTATAGAAAATTGTCCAAGGAATTCGATAAAAATAAAATTTCATCCCTTTTATTATATTTTTACATTTTCAGTATTAAAATTTAGTTTTGACCTATTCCTTATATTTTTATTTGTTTTATTTTATCTCCATCATGTTCCTCGGACAATTTTACATAAAAATCAATGTAGACCTGAAACTAAAATGAACTATTGGCAAGATACAGCGATTTTACTAAAAAAAGTTTGATTTTACGCAGCACTCGGAAGTACATCGTGTACTTTTCAACAATAAGGAATGGATCCCTCATAGTTCGGTTTTTATATGTGAGAAACTTTTTTCGTATTTGAATTCATAGGACAGGTGAGCAGTTCTCTACGGAATCGGTCTTTTTTCTTTAATTTTAATTTTAATTTTTGTATTTTTTAATCCGGCTGAAACTTTTTTGGTGCCTTCGGTATGCCCAAAGAAGTCATTTTGCATCATTAGTTTGTCCATATAATTTTCCATACAAATTTGGCAGCTGTCCATACAAAAATGATATGTGAAAATTCAAAAATCTGTATCTTTTGAAGGAATATTTTGATCGATTTGGTGTCTTCGGCAAAGTTGTAGGTATGAATATGGACTACACTGAAAAAAAAATTATACAAGGTAAAAAAAAATTTGGTGATTTTTAATTTAACTTTTTGTCACTAAAACTTGATTTGCAAAAAAACACTATTTTTAATTTTTTTTTATTTTTTGATATGTTTTACAGGACATAAAATGCCAACTTTTCAGAAATTTCCAGAATGGGCAAAAAATCTTTGACCGAGTTATGATTTTTTGAATCAATACAGATTTTTTCAAAAAATCGAAATATTGATCGCAAAAATTTTTCAACTTCATTTTTCGATGTAAAATTGAATTTGGAATCATAAAGTACTTTAGTGATTTTTTTATAAAGTGCACCGTTTTCAAGTTATAACCAATTTTAGGTAACTTTTTTGAAAATAGTCGCAGTTTTTCATTTTTTAAAATTAGTGCCCATGTTTGCCCATCTTTGAAAAAAATATTTTTGAAAAGCTGAGAAAATTCTCTATATTTTGCTTTATTGAACTTTGTTGATACGACCCATATTTGCTGAGATATTGCCATGCAAAGGTTAAAAAACAGGAAAATTGATGTTTTCTAAGTCTCACCCAAATAACCCACCATTTTCTAATGTCGATATCTCAGCAACTATAGGTCCGATTTACAATGTTAATATATGAAACATTCGTGAAATTTTTCGATCTTTTCGAAAAAAATATTTTCGAAAATTTAAAATCAAGACTAACATTTCAAATGGGCGTTATATTGAATGTTTGGCCCGTTTGAAATGTTAGTCTTGATTTAAAATTTTTGAAAATATTTTTTTCGAAAAGATCGGAAAATTTCACGAATGTTTTATATATTAACATCGAAATCGGACCTATAGTTGCTGAGATATCGACATTAGAAAATGGTGGGATATTTGGGTGAGACTTAGAAAACATCAATTTTCCTGTTTTTTAACCTTTGCATGGCAATATCTCAGCAAATATGGGTCGTATCAACAAAGTTCAATAAAGCAAAATATAGAGAATTTTCTCAGCTTTTCAAAAATATTTTTTTCAAAGATGGGCAAACATGGGCACTAATTTTAAAAAATGAAAAACTGCGACTATTTTCAAAAAAGTTACCTAAAATTGGTTATAACTTGAAAACGGTGCACTTTATAAAAAAATCACTAAAATACTTTATGATTCCAAATTCAATTTTACATCGAAAAATGAAGTTGAAAAATTTTTGCGATCAATATTTCGATTTTTTGAAAAAATCTGTATTGATTCAAAAAATCATAACTCGGTCAAAGATTTTTTGCCCATTCTGAAAATTTCTGAAAAGTTGGCATTTTATGTCCTCTAAAACATATCAAAAAATAAACAAAATTAAAAATAGTGTTTTTTTGCAAATCAAGTTTTAGTGACAAAAAGTTAAATTAAAAATCACCAAATTTTTTTTACCGTGTATAATTTTTTTTCAGTGTAGTCCATATCCATACCTACAACTTTGCCGAAGACACCAAATCGATCAAAAAAATCCTTCAAAAGATACAGATTTTTGAATTTTCACATATTATTTTTGTATGGACAGCTGCCAAATTTGTATGGAAAATTATATAGACAAACTAATGATGCAAAATGGCTTCTTTGGGCATACCGAAGGCACCAAAAAAGTTTCAGCCGGATTAAAAAATACTGAAAAAATCGAATGACCGAAATCTCAGAGAATTGCTCAGGTGCCAAAAATAGAGGGATGGTCCAATCAGCACAAACTTGGGATTTCTGTTAACTATCGATATATGAGCGTTCTCTCCAAGTTTGGTCCAAATCGCTGAAGGTCAAGTCCAAAAGTGTACTCAGTTGACCTGGAATGACCCATAGACATGTTTTGTGTTATTTTCAGTTGATTGTTACAAAAAGTTATTTATTGAAATGAAATAAACCTTTAAAAATTTGACATTTTTAACATACAAAAATTATGGGCTTGTTTTTTTAAAGTCGTAATAGCCCTGACACAATCTACAAATTTGTGCTATTTAATTGAAAATATAAGCGAGTTGTGGCATGTAATCGCGGCAAATAGTGACCTGGGATCTGTGGAATTGCAATGTCCCATCCTAGAGGGTCATGAAGCACTAAAATGCCTGAACAGCCTGAACAAACAGTAACGTGAGTGGAGAATCCCAACATGTCTTACTCTTTTGTAGATTCAGAAATGAAGTGCTGTTCAAACAGTGCTCAAATTCAATCCATTTCAACGAATCATCTTTGCAGTTAACTTTACGCAGTTGGCCTGGCCGATTAGAAAAGAAATATGTTGGAAGTAATCGTTCCGACATTCTCCAGAATGCTTACGAAAGGATGGCTGCGCTAGGGTTGGATTAGATTAGATTAGAAACTGTGCTCTCTAAATGAAATACTAATCAGAATTTGTCAAAACCTGAAGAAAAAAAAGAATACATTATAGATTAAACGGAATGTTGACAACAAATTTGAAACAATAATTTAAAACGTTATTTTCAGTTGAATCAACATTTATTTGCAGTTAATTAACTGAAGAATTCTTATATCATAAAAAAAATCATCGTGGCCATCGTCAAACAAAACTCTCGAATGACTTACAACAGCTCAATACGTTGAAAAATCGATGTAATACGTTACAATCACAGATTAAACCGTGCAACCACAAACTCAATCAGTAAATTACCTACCCCTTGCGGGACAACCAAACAACCGCCGTTTATCGTGCGCTTATCTTAATACCATTATAAACCACATAAATCTCGCATCCTTTTTTATCCTTATTGGTGTAATTATCTCCTCATCGCAGCACTTTTTTTCCTCCCTCGACTTCTCAACTCTAACTCTTAGTTTCCGGAGGCCTTTCGCGCGCTCGGCAAGTTAAAAAATACTACGCGATAAATTAAAGCCAGTAATGGGTGCGTCCACCGCCAAGGTCCTGGCCAGGAAAATCGCCAAGTCCAACTTTTCTTGTCTTGAATCAGCAAAAGTTTCGAAAGTGAGTCAGCGCGGCCACCAGCGCCGAAAGTCATCAAGATTGAGTGGCCGACCATAAATCGTGCCACCTCCTCCCCTAATTGCTATCTGGTGTGAGTTGCTGGCTGGTGTTTGATATCACACCCCGTGAACACACCGCGCCGGATGGCGAAGGCAACGCCCAGGATTCACGCCCACGCCCCGGACGCCAGGGACGCAGGTTAATTTCTTTGTAATTGAGCTATTTTAGGGGAAAAATTAAGAATTATTAGTGCGCTTGGCCAAGGGTGAAACTTTTCCGGCGGTTGTCACGACACGAGTCGTGATGTCATGGTTGGATTGATGCCGAGGAGGATACTTATTTCTGAGTATGTTGTTAGGAAAAAAGCAATCACCGAAATGTTACTTAGGCGTACTATTGATCTCTAAAACAAAATTAGATTTTGGAAAATATTTACTTTTGTAAATTTCTAGTATTTTGAAACTAACACTAAATAATTCCATATCTCGAGTAAGGTGAAATCAATGCAGTATAAATCAGAAATGAGTTGAAAAGTTGATTGCACTCTTATTTTGAATTCGTAAAGAAAGCAAACTTGGGGTCATGGGTATCATCTGTTTAGACAGGTTATGAAACGGAAATCAAATAATTCTACAGAATGCAACGTTGATTTAAAATTCCAGCACAACAAGGAAAATCCTGTACCTTCACCACGAACCCCACAAAACATGACTCTTACTTTTCACCTCACAAAAACTAGCTTGTTCTACATTTTCATTCAACCCCCTCTTTCTCCACTCTTTTTCCAGTGAAATCATCCGAGATTCAGGCGGTCGAGGGACGGAAAATCTCTCTGCCGTGTTCATTATCGGCTCCGTCCAGAGATAAGGTCTACATGGTGCTGTGGTTCAAGGACGATGCCGGCATCCCACTTTACAGGTAAGAAGACACTCCTCTCTTTCCACTTTTTTTGAATGCTGAGGGTTTCTCAGCACAATGATTTCTGGATTTTACTGTTGGTTCGAAAGTATTCAAACTGAATATCTTTGTGATACTGAATCGAACTTCCAGCTAGGGTTTCGTTAACCTTCGTATCGAGTATCAGACTCAGTTATTTGCACAACTTTCGTTTAGACAAGGGTGAAATCACTGCACCATTTTCCGGTGTTGTACATTTCCTGACCTTGTAGTCAACAAGCTGTAGAGGTCTGACTTTAAGGTTTTTAAAGAGGTTTTCGAATGGTTTGATTTAAAAAATAAAATCAAAAATAAACCAATTAAATGTTATGATTCAAATTAAATCTCATACTCAGCATTCAGGAAACTATCAAATCCTTTTGGAATTCCCAAATTTCCCGCCCAATTTCCTTTCTTTTGAACAGCAATAAAAACCCGTCCAACAATCTCTCAAGGTTTTCAATTTCGCATAACGCCACCATCAGTCTTGCTCAGGAATGCCATGAACCGAACTGAACCGAACATTTCTCCAATACTCTCAAGAGATGAACAATTTCTGCTTCCCAAACCCAAACCCAACTGCTTTCCTTCCCAGTGTGATGCAACCACACAGTACGTCTTCCACTTATAAGGATGCTTCCAAAAAGTCGCTTTCAAGACATACAAAAAAAAAATAACAAAAACTCGTCAAAGAAAAAGAAAAACTCCAAGCCAAACTACACTGATACCGACTGTTCCACCTGGAAATCATTTCTTATGTGAAATATGCAAAATATTCATTGAAAGCACTTTTTCATAGCTTCCCCCGTTGCAATGCCGGGCGCAATGAAGCGCAATAACCCAGGGTTCGAACCCGGGACGGTGCGCATTGCTTCTGAGGCTGGCCGATTTCCACCTCGTTTCTTCGTCATATTTCAAATAGTGGCAGAGAAAGCCCCCTTTTACCCCCCTCAAACCCACCGCCACTTTCCACGCTTCGCTTTCCTTCTTGGGAAAATTTGCAGCAACAGCAACATTTGCCTGGCTGCAATGAAAATAAAATTGAAAAATTTAAGAAGCCACAATGAATTTATGAATATTCTGGAAAAAGCAGCTTAACCAGCACGGTAACGGTACCTTGGCCAAAACGAACCTGGGGAAAGGTTTCTTGGGGCGTTGCGGGAAATATAGTGGCGACTATCGAGCAAGCACCAGCTTTGAGGTTGAGAAAAATTGCGAAATAGTTGCAGTGAGTCAGATGAGAAAAAAACATTCATGTTTTGTTAAAGAGCGGGAGATTTCTGTTGGACTTTGAACAGTTTGGATATTGCAAAAATGCTACTTAATATGAAATATTAAACGCCATGTTCTAAACTTTTTTTTCTAAAATGACCCTTCTAAGTTCGAAAAGTAGGGGAACTATACCCTTTCTCAGCCTATTTCTATTATCGGCCTATCAGCACTTTGATCATGAATAACAGCTGTCATAAAGTGTTTTTGACGGTTCCAAAGCAATAAATAGCTCAAACAAAAGTGAGCAAGCAACTCTCCATTGCTGATACATCTGAAAATGTTGATTTTATAGCGGAAAACGGCAAAAGTGATGAGAATTGGTCGAACGGCTTAGAGTGATTAAAATGGGCATATTTCCCCTACATTAAATTTCCCATTAAATTTCCATTATTTTTTTTGCAGTCGATTAACAAAAAATTGCAGAATTCTTGAAACTATTTTTGTATCTTTTTTACGATGTTTTTTTTTTCGGAATTCTGAATACAGTCATCCCACATATTCGGAACACCCACAAATTCGGGACACTTTTGTGATAATTTGTCAATAGCATGGCAAATGCATCTTTTCTGTCGACCCTACTATTTTTAGGATCTTCATGTGGACATTCTCTTGCTAATTCACTAGTAAAATAACCTTTTCAAACAAAAAACTGCATTTCAAGACAATTTTATCCAGAGAAGCAAAACACCTCTTCTATTTCCATAATTGTGGGATGTCATTGTGCCTCCCACAATTATGGAACACCTGAATTTAACTGATTTTGGACATTTAGGACCCCTTTAATGCACATAAGCCATTTATGCGAGTTATTCGGACACAAGAGGCGTGTAGACCAGACTCTTGTGAAAATTTTGCTAGACTTCCATTTTTGGAACCTTTTGGCTAATAAATCATATGAATGTTTCAAATAAATTACTGTCTTTGCAACACTAACGTTATGACATTGACTAGATGCCTAGATTCGCCGAATAGTTCTTATGGAAGGGATTTTTTTTTTCAGGAGTATTCCCAAAAATACACTGGATAGCCTCAAAAATAGTTTTCTTATAAATCAAAATTTTCACAAGAGACTACATGCCTCGTGTGACCGAATAACTCGCAAAAATGGTTTATGTGCATTAAAAGTG